>NC_057811.1:164543962-164802595 GCF_018294505.1 Triticum aestivum | reverse complement strand
CTGGGAAGCCCGCCCGAGCCCGTCCGCCGCTCGAGCGCCCCCACATGCCCCTCGCTCCCTCCTCCCGCTCGATCCAGAGCTGGATCGGGACCGCCGCCTCGCGCCTCCCGCCGGCAACACCGGCAGCCCCGCCGGCGAGCGCCGACGCCAGGCCAGCTCCGCCGCCCCTCCTCTCCGTCTCCATGCCTCGCCCTAACCCCTCTCCTCTCCCCTGCTGCAGTGCTCCTCGCCGCCGCCGCCATGGAGCTCGTCTCCGGCGCCCTGCTGCCCCGTCTTCGTGCTGCGGCCCTGCTCCAGCCACGGATCCGGCCGGGTCCGCCCTGTCCCGCACCCACCGGCGACCTCCGGCCGGCAGCCATGTAGCGCTGCCGCCCTGCTCCTGCCTCCCTCGATCCAGTCGGGATCGAGGAGAGGGACGACCGGGCCTCCATCGCCCCGTGGGCCCCGCGGCCTTCCACGGCCCAGAACCGGCCCGCTCGACCTTCACCTCCGTCTTGGACCGAGCCCAATGGGTGAGCAACCCCTATCCCCTCGCCCGTGCGTAGAGTAGTAATATTGCGATTGCTCTGTTTTTTTCCATAAAACGGCCAAGTCCCTGAAAATCCATGTTATGTGTGCATCTTTGTCAGCTTATAACTTCATGCATACTGCTCCGTTTCGCGCGTGTAATATGTCAACATGTTCGTCTCGTGATGCTCTACATTTTGTTCCATTGCACCATGTTCATTTGAGTCCATCTTGATGCCAAAATCATCGTTGCAAGAGTGCTAGTTGCTGTTATCTGCTGTCTGTTATCAGAACTTGGTGATTTGTTATTTTTGTGGCATTTAATCTGTGCATCTTATGGGCATGAGCTCTACATGTGTTTTGATGTATGCCATGCCATCTTTCCAGTGGTGTATGCCATGTATTTTTTTTGATCTATGTGGTGACTAGCACAAGCATGCAAACTAGGCCCCGTAATGTTTCTGATTTCAGAGAGTGATTTCTCCAAGTCCTTGTCTGCTGTTATTTTGTTGCCATGTAAACTTGATGCTACAGAGAGATCCATGCATATTTTGGAGATGTTCAGTGAGCATGATGTGTAGATATTGTTGTCATTGATCCATTTGTGGCCTTGGTTGCAATTATGGAGTGCCATAGCATGACTCAATCTTGCTCTACTTTTGCTATAAAATGTTCCTGGCAGATTGTTTACGTGTTATTCAATTTTCCCAAGCTTGTTGTAGTTGATCCTTACATGCTATGCATTTTCTCTTGCCATGGATAGCTTCATAAACATGCCATCTTGCTGTAGGTATGCTTGTTTTGTCATGCATTGCCTTGTGGTGAGTGCATCAAGCTCACAAAGATGCCCTTATATTGTTGTTTTTGCCATGCTCTGTTTTCTGCTAAGTCTGAAACCTGATAACGAAACTTGCTATGTTTACATGATTGCCATCATATCTTCTGGTCCTTTTTGCCTTATGGTCAGTAAGGAACATTTGTTATATGCTTTTAGTAGATTCATGTCATGCCTTGTTTTGCCATGATAAGTTCCTGTAGTATGTTGATTTCGTACTCTGAACATTGCTACCTGATGTTATTTCTGTCATGTCCAGTAATTTCTGCCAAGTCTGTGAACCTGTTATTATTTTGCAATCTTGCCATGTCCTTTTGAGTTTGTTCTAGTGATTTCTGGAGATAGCTCAGTGTTCATGTTTTGTTGTGCTTTACCTTTACATCATGTCCATGCCTTCTGTTTTCATGTTGAGTTGCTATAGCATATTGTTTTGATACTTGGATTATGCCTAGTTGCTGTTTTGGACAGATTGTTGCTATGTCTTGTTTGGAGTGTATGTGTTGCACCGTTGCTCCGTTTTGAGCGTGCTCTATATGAAACTTGCTTAGAATTGTATGTAGTTCCATATTATCATGTTGCATCCTTGTTTTGAGGTGTTTGCTTGATGTTTGTATGCATTTTGCATCAATGCCATGTCTAACTTGTTTTGTTCATATCTTCTAGACCGTAGCTCCGAATCTAATGAACTTTATATGTAACTTGACTAGATTTTCGTGTAGATCATCGTGGTGCATCTTAACTTTCTGTTTAACAACTTGAACATAAGGTTTATTCAGTTCTGGACCAATTTCGAAATTTGCATATGAGGACTTACCGGAATTGTTATATGTTGTTTCCGGCCTCATTTACACTTACCTTGATGTGTTGTTCTTGTATGCATCATCTCTCGTCATGAGTAGCTTCATATAGCCGTGTCATGCATCATACTTGGTTGAGCATCACGCCTTGTTCATGTGTGGTGTGTTTACCTTGTTGTGTGCTTCTTCTCGATAGTTCCCGTGTCGTTGCGATCGTGAGGATTCGTTCGTCTTCGTGGCTTCATCTTCTTCATGGATTCGTTCTTCTTCCTAGCGGGATTTCAGGCAAGATGACCGTCACCTTGGATCTCATTACTATTATTGCTATGCTAGTTGCTTCGTTCTATCGCTTTGCTGCGCTATCTATCACTTGCTCTTCAAGCCTCCCAAATTGCCATAAACCTCTAACCTTTGTCACCCTTCCTAGCAAATCGTTGTTTGGCTATGTTACCGCTTTGCTCAGCCCCTCTTATAGCGTTGTTAGTTGCAGGTGAAGATGAAGATTGCTCCATGTTGGATTATGTTTATGTGGGGATATCACAATATCTCTTATATTATTAATGCATCTATATACTTGGTAAAGGGTGGAAGGCTCGGCCTTATGCCTGGTGTTTTGTTCCACTTTTGCCGCCCTAGTTACCGTCCTACCGGTGTTATGTTCCTTGATTTTGCGTCCCTTACGCGGTTGGGTGATTTATGGGACCCCCTTGACAGTTCGCCTTGAATAAAACTCTTCCAGCAAGGCCCAACCTTGGTTTTACCTTTTGCCCAGCCTATTTCTTTTCCCTAGGGAGTCGCTCTCTCGAGGGTCATCTTATTTTACCCCCGGGCCAGTGCTCCTCGGAGTGTTGGTCCAAACTAGAGCCACTTGCAGCGCCACCTCGGGGAAACTTGAGGTCTGGTTTTAGTTGTACGTAGTGTTCATCCGGTGTGTCCTGAGAACGAGGTACGTGCGACTCCTATCGGGATTGTCGACACATCGGGCGGCTTTGCTGGTTTTGTTTTACCATTGACGAAATGTCTTGTAACCGGGATTCTGAGACTGATCGGGTCTTCCCGGGAGAAGGAATATCCTTCGTTGACCGTGAGAGCTTATAATGGGCTAAGTTGGGACACCCCTGCAGGGTATTATCTTTCGAAAGCCGTGCCCGCGGTTATGTGGCAGATGGGAATTTGTTAATATCCGATTGTAGAGAACTTGACACTTGACCTTAATTAAAACGCATCAACCGCGTGTGTAGCCGTGATGGTCTCTTCTCGACGGAGTCCGGGAAGTGAACACGGTTTCTGGGTTATGTTTGACGTAAGTAGGAGTTCAGGATCACTTCTTGATCATTGCTAGTTACACGACCGTTCCGTTGCTTCTCTTCTCGCTCTTCTTTGCGTAAGTTAGCCACCATACATGCTTAGTCGCTGCTGCAACCTCACCACTTTACCCCTTCCTTACCCTTTAAGCTTTGCTAGTCTTGACACCCATGGTAATGGGATTGCTGAGTCCTCGTGGCTCACAGATTACTACACCCCAGTTGCAGGTATAGGTTTTGCGTTGATCATGACACGAGAGCGATGTCTTGTTTTGGAGTTCTTCTTCTGCTTCTTCTTCGATCAGGGGATAGGTTCCAGGTCGGCAGCCTGGGCTAGCAGGGTGGATATTGTTGGAGTTTCTGTTTGTGTTCCATCCGTAGTCGGATGTTGATCTTATGTATGATGTATTGATGTATTCTTGCGGCATTTGTATGCCTTGTATGTATCCCCAAATATTATGTAATGTTGATGTAATGATATCCACCTTGCAAAAGCGTCTGCAAGATGCGCTTCTATCCTTGGTGGGACCTTCGAGTTCCTTTAGGATAGGGTCGCATCTTGGGCGTGACACTCATTCCTTATATAAATAAATTATGCATGATATTGCACCTGCTGAGATAGAAGAAATTGATGTTACAATTAAGCTTGCCAATAGAGATACTATTTCACCAATTGGGATTGTTAGAGATGTTGAAGTCTTGTGTGGGAAAGTTAAATATCCTGCTGATTTTCTTGTTCTTGGTTCCCCACAAGATAATTTTTGTCCCATTATATTTGGTAGACCCTTCTTGAATACTGTTAATGCTAGGATAGACTGCGAAAAGGATGTTGTTACTATTGGCTTGGGGGATATGTCTCATGAGTTTAACTTTGCTAAATTTCGTAGACAGCCCCGTGATGAGGAATTGCCTAGTAAAGATAAAATTATTGGTCTTGCTTCTATTGACGTGCCTCCTAGTGATCCTTTAGAATAATATTTGCTAGACCATGAAAATGATATGTTTATGAATGAAAGAAGGGAAATAGATGAAGTATTCTTTAAACAGGGACCTATTCTGAAACACAACTTTCCTGTTGAAATCCTAGGGGATCCCCCTCCACCCAAGGGTGATCCTGTGTTTGAGCTTAAACCATTACCTGATACTCTTAAATATGCTTATCTTGATGAAAAGAAGATATATCCTGTTATTATTAGTGTTAACCTTTCAGAGCATGAAGAAAAGAAATTATTGAAAACTCTGAAGAAGCACCGAGCTGCTATTGGATATACTCTTGATGATCGTAAGGGCATTAGTCCCACTCTATGCCAGCACAAAATAAAGTTGGAGAAAGACGCTAAACCAGTTGTTGATCACCAACGACGGTTAAATCCCAAGATGAAAGAAGTGGTAAGAAAAGAAATACTAAAGCTTCTAGAGGTAGGTATAATTTATCCCGTTGCTGATAGTCAGTGGGTAAGTCATGTCCATTGTGTCCCTAAGAAGGGAGGTATTACTGTTGTTCCTAATGATAAAGATGAATTGATCCCACAAAGAATTATTACAGGTTATAGAATGGTAACTAATTTCCGCAAATTAAATAAAGCTACTAAAAAGGATCATTACCCTTTACCTTTTATTGATCAAATGCTAGAAATACTATCCAAACATACACAATTTTGCTTTCTAGATGGTTATTCCGGTTTCTCTCAAATACCTATGTCAAAAGAGGATCAAGAAAAGACCACTTTTACTTGTCCTTTCGGTACCTTTGCTTATAGACGTATGCCTTTTGGTTTATTTAATGCACCTGCTACCTTTCAAAGATGCATGATGGCTATATTCTCTGATTTTTGTGAAAAGATTGTTGAGGTTTTCATGGATGATTTCTCCGTTTATGGAACTTCTTTTGATGATTGCTTGAGCAACCTTGATCGAGTTTTGCAGAGACGTGAAGAAACTAACCTTGTCTTGAATTGGGAGAAGTGCCACTTTATGGTTAATGAAGGTATTGTCTTGGGGCATAAAATTTCTGAAAGAGGTATTGAAGTTGACAAAGCTAAAGTTGATGCTATTGAAAAGATGTCGTGTCCCAAGGACATTAAATGTATACGAAGTTTCCTTGGTCATGCCGATTTTTATAGGAGGTTCATTAAGGACTTCTCTAAAATCTCCAGGCCTCTGACTAATCTCTTACAAAAAGATATTCCTTTTGTCTTTGATGATGATTGTGTAGAAGCATTTGAAATACTTAAGAAAGCATTGATTTTTGCACCTATTGTTCAGCCACCTGATTGGAATCTACACTTTGAAATTATGTGTGATGCTAGTGATTATGCTGTAGGTGCTGTTCTAGGACAAAGAGTTGATAAGAAATTAAATGTTATTCAATATGCTAGTGAAACTCTAGACAATGCCCAGAGAAATTATGCTACTACTGGAAAAGGAATTTTTAGCAGTTGTATTTGCTTGTGATAAATTCAGACCTTATATTGTTGATTCTAAAGTAACTGTTCACACTGATCATGCTGCTATTAAATATCTTATGGAGAAGAAAGATGCTAAACCTAGACTTATTAGATGGGTTCTCTTGCTACAAGAATTTGATTTGCATATTATTGATAGAACGGGAGCTGAACCCCGTTGCAGACAACTTGTCTAGGTTAGAGAATGTTCTTGATGACCCACTACCTATTGATGATAGCTTTCCTGATGAACAACTAGCTGTCATAAATGCTTCTCGTACTGCTCCATGGTATGCTAATTATGCTAATTACATTGTTGCTAAATTTATACCACCTAGTTTCACATACCAGCAAAAGAAAAAGTTTTTCTATGATTTAAGACATTACTTCTGGGATGACCCACACCTTTATAAAGAAGGAGTAGATGCTGTTATTAGACGTTGTATACCTAAGCATGAACAGGAACAGATCCTACGCAAGTGTCACTCTGAAGCTTATGGAGGACACCACGCTGGAGATAGAACTGCACATAAGGTATTGCAATCCGGTTTTTATTGGCCTACTCTTCAAAGATGCCCGTAAGTTTGTCTTATCTTGTGATGAATGTCAAAGAATTGGTAATATTAGTAGACGTCAAGAAATGCCTATGAATTATTCACTCGTTATTGAACCATTTGATGTTTGGGGCTTTGATTACATGGGACCGTTTCCTTCCTCTAATGGTTATACACATATTTTAGTTGTTGTTGATTACGTTACTAAGTGGGTAGAAGCTATTCCAACTAGTAGTGCTGATCATAACACCTCTATTAAGATGCTTAAAGAAGTTATTTTTCCGAGGTTTGGAGTCCCTAGATATTTAATGACTGATGGTGGTTCACATTTTATTCATGGTGCCTTTCGTAAAATGCTTGCTAAGTATGATGTTAATCATAGAATTGCATCTCCGTATCACCCGCAGTCTAGTGGTCAAGTAGAACTGAGTAATAGAGATCTCAAATCAATTTTGCAAAAGATTGTTAATAGATCTAGAAAGAATTGGTCCAAGAAACTTGATGATGCATTATGGGCCTACAAAACTGCATATAAAAATCCTATGGGTATGTCTCCGTATAAAATGGTTTATGGAAAAGCATGTCACTTACCTCTCGAACTAGAACATAAGGCATATTGGGCCATTAAAGAGCTCAATTATGGCTTCAAACTGGCCGGTGAGAAGAGGTTATTTGACATTAGCTCACTTGATGAATGGAGAACCCAGGGCTATGAGAATGCCTAACTGTTTAAAGAAAAAGTTAGAAGATGGCATGACAAAAGGATACAAAAGCGTGAGTTCAATGTAGGTGATTATGTGTTGCTATTCAACCTCGTTTAAGGTTTTTTGCAGGAAAACTTCTCTCTAAATGGGAAGGCCCTTACGTTATCGAGGAGGTCTATCGTTCCAGTGCCATAAAAATCAACAACTTCGAAGGCACAAATCCGAAGGTGGTGAACGGTCAAAGAATCAAACATTATATCTCAGGTAATCCCATAAATGTGGAAACCAATGTTATTGAAACCGTAACCCCGGAGGAATACATAAGGGACACTTTCCAAAACGTTTCAGACTCCGAAAAGGAATAGGTATGTGGTACGGTAAGTAAACCGACTCCAAAACAGTTCTAATGGCAATTTTTTCTCCCTTTTGGAATATTTAAGAAAATAGGAAAAAAAGAAGTAGCCCGGGAAGGACACGAGGCTTCCACGAGGGTGGAGGGCACGCCCTACCCCCCTGGGCGCGCCCCCTGCCTCGTGGGCACCTCATGTACTCTCCGGACTCCGTTTTCTTGCACGATACTTCTTTTGGTCAGTAAAAATTCATTATATAATCTCCCAAAGGTTTTGACCACCGTATCACGCAAATATCCTCTGTTTTTGTTTCGAGCTGTTTCTGCCCCAGATTAGAGCAAGATATCTTCTCAAGAGTCGGTCGGGGAGAGCTGGGTGTCTAATCCGACACCAGGACCAAGAGCAAACAGTGATGCTGACCACTTTGGGCCATCAACGGAGGAAGAGATGGAGGCCAACTTGAAAAGGATAGATGCCATGGAGGAGGATCAAGAAGTCACTTCCCGTTTCCGAGCCGGATTCACGATGGGGGAACTACAGAGCTCAGCCATTGCAACCTCGGTCATCCCTTCCAATGTTAAATTTCTCTCTTATGAAAATATGAAAAAGAGTGTTACTTGTTCTCCCGCAGCTATGCAACATCCACGGGTGCAAGGAGCTTTATCCGTCATGGGTAAGCTCCTCAAGGAAGTAATGGATCTCAAGCAACAAGTCAATAAGCTCGAGGAAGAGAATCGTATCCTGAAGGGCATCATCGCCAAGAATATCACATCACCACCTCCGAAGAAAGAGACATAATCACATGGGTATGGGCACTCCCCTTGGCAACCGCCAAGCTTGGGGGAGATGCCCCGGTATCGTATCACCATCACACTCCTATCTTTACCGTTTTTCTTAGTTCGATCCTTTTGGTAATATCTTGATCTTGTAGAATAAAAGCATTAGTATGATTTAGTTTTGAGTTTTGTTTTATGATCCTTCTATGTAATCGAGTCCGTGAGCTATATATAATAAAGATTAGTGTTGAGTCAAGGGCTTGATTATCTTGCTATGATCGTGAGGGAATTAAAGAAAAAGAAAGAAAAGGAAATAAAAGAGATCATATTGATCTTATGGAGAGTAATGACTTCACATATAAAGAGTATGATGAATAAAAGTTGTTGAAAGTTGACAAACTTAGTTTTGGTCATCATTGCAATTAATAGGAAGTAATAAAGAAAGAGAGGTTTTCACATATAAATATACTATCTTGGACATCTTTTATGATTGTGAGCACTCATTAAAGTATGACGTGCTAAAGAGTTGATGTTGGACAAGGAAGACAACGTAATGGGTTATGTTTTCTTATATCCGAAATAAAGTATATTGTCATGGATCATCCAACATGTTGAGCTTGCCATTCCCCCTCATATTAGCCAAATTCTTTGCACCAAGTAGAGATACTACTTGTGCTTCCGAATATCCTTAAACCCAGTTTTAACATGAGAGTCCACCATATCTACCTATGGATTGAGTAAGATCCTTCAAGTAAGTTGTCATGTTGTATTGCAATAAAAATTGCTTTCTAAATATGTATGATCTATTAGTGTGGAGAAAATAAACTTTTGTACGATCTTGTGATGTGGAAGAAATAAAAGGGATGGACTGCATAATAAAGGTCCATATCACAAGTGGCAATATAAAGTGACGTTCTTTTGTATTAAGATTTCGTGCATCCAACCCTAAAAGCACATGACAACCTCTGCTTCCCTCTGCGAAGGGCCTATCTTTTACTTTTGTCTTATACCTTATGCAAGAGTCATGGTGATCTTCACCTTTCCTTTTTACATTTTATCCTTTGGCAAGCACATTGTGTTGAAAGATCCTGATATATATATCCGATTGGATGTAAGTTAGCATGAATTATTATTGTTGACATTACCCTTGAGGTAAAAGGTTGGGAGGCAACATTATAAGCCCCTATCTTTCTCTATGTCCGATTAAAACTCCATACCCATAAGTATTGCGTGAGTGTTAGCAATTATGAAAGACTATATGATAGTTGAGTATGTGTACTTGCTGAAAAGCTCTTATATTGACTCTTTCCGATGTTATGATAAATTGCAATCGCTTCAATGACTGAGATTAAAGTTTGTTGGTTCTCAATGAAGTTTCTGATTCATACTTGACATTGTGAATAGATTATTACTTGATCATAAGAGATCATATGACAAAACATTTATATATGTTGCTGTTATAAGAATGATCATGATGCCCTCATGTCCGTATTTTATTTTATCGACACCTCTATCTCTAAACATGTAGACATATTTTTCGTTATCGGCTTCCGCTTGAGGACAAGCGAGGTCTAAGCTTGGGGGAGTTGATACGTCCATTTTGCATCATGCTTTTATATCGATATTTATTGCATTATGGGCTGTTATTACACGTTATGTCACAATACTTATGCCTATTCTATCTTATTTACAAGGTTTACATGAAGAGGGAGAGTGCCGGCAGTTGGAATCCTGGGCTGGAAAAGGAGCAAATATTAGAGACCTATTCTGCACAGCTCCAAAAGTCCTGAAACTTCACGGAAGTTATTTTTGGAATTAATAAAAAATACTGGCGAAATAATCCACCAGAGGGGGCCCACACCCTGGCCACGAGGGTGGGGGCGCACCCTACCCCCTGGGTGCGCCCCCTGCCTCGTGGGCCCCCTGGCAGGCCTCCGGTGCCCATCTTCTGCTATATGAAGTCTTTCGTCCGAGAAACAATCATAAGCAAGCTTTCGGGAAGAAACTCCGCCGCCACGAGGCGGAACCAATCTAGGGCTCCGGCAGAGCTGTTTTGCCGGGGAAACTTCCTCCGGGAGGGGGAAATCATCGCCATCGTCAGCACCAACGATCCTCTCATCGGGAGGGGGTCAATCTCCATCAACATCTTCACCAGCACCATCTCCTCCCAAACCCTAGTTCATCTCTTGTATCCAATCTTTGTCCCAAAGCCTCAGATTGGTACCTGTGGGTTGCTAGTAGTGTTGATTACTCCTTCTAGTTGATGCTAGTTGGTTTATTTGGTGGAAGATCATATGTTAAGATCCTATATGCATATTAATATCCCTCTGATTATGAACATGAATATGATTTGTGAGTAGTTACGTTTGTTCCTGAGGACATGTGAAAAGTCTTGCTATAAGTAGTCATGTGAATTTGGTATTCGTTTGATATTTTGATAAGATGTATGTTGTCTTTCCTCTAGTGGTGTTATGTGAACGTCGACTACATGACACTTCACCATTGTTTGGGCCTAGAGGAAGGCATTGGGAAGTAATAAGTAGATGATGGGTTGCTAGAGTGACAGAAGCTTAAACCCTAGTTTATGAGTTGCTTCGTAAGGGGCTGATTTGGATCCATATGTTTCATGCTATGGTTATGTTTACCTTAATACTTCTTTTGTAGTTGCGGATGCTTGCAATAGGGGTTAATTGTAAGTGGGATGCTTGTCCAAGAAAGGACAGCACCCAAGCACAGGTCCACCCACATACCAAATTATCAAAGTAACGAACGCGAATCATATGAGCATGATGAAAACTAGCTTGACGATAATTCCCATGTGTCCTCGGGAGCGCTTTTCTCTATATAAGAGTTTGTCCAGGCTTGTCCTTTGCTACAAAAAGGATTGGGCCATCTTGTTGCACCTTGTTTACTTTCATTACTTGTTACCCGTTACAAATTACCTTATCACAAAATTATCTGTTACCGATAATTTCAGTGCTTGCAGAGAATACCTTGCTGAAAACCGCTTATCATTTCCTTCTGCTCCTCGTTGGGTTCGACACTCTTACTTATCGAAAGGACTACGATAGATCCCCTATAATTGTGGGTCATCAGCGCGCTCTGCTCGCTGTGGTCGCGTCCAGAGCGTCTTTTTTTTGCTTCGGGCCCCTCTCCTCTGCCCGTTCTCTTGCACCCTCCATGTCCCTAGCTCCCTCCTTCTCCCACGTAGCTTATTGGACCCCTTCCTGCCTCCAGAACCCTCCTCGCCGGAGCTAGCCGCCGAGCACCACGGGCGCACTGTGCTCGGTTTTGCTCTGAGCTCGCCCCAGCCGTTTCCTCCTGTTCCCCTTGGCTCTTTATTCTTCCCGCGAACCCCTGTGCTCTCTCCAGTCGTCCCTGTCCTCCCCGTGCAGCTAGCGACCATCGCCGGAGCAGCTCGTGAGCCATGGCGGGCCCGAGCTCTGGAATCCTCCTCCCCGTCTATTTAAGCCACCCCGGAGCTCGTTTCTCTTTGCCCCTCTACCTCTCTCCCTCCCAACCGCTCTTTGGATTCCAGCAGCGAGGCCGACGAGCCCTCTTCCTCCTCTCCGGTGAGGTGCCTCTCCGGGCGGCCTCTGGTCTGGACCGACTCCTCCCGTACATCTCCACTCAAGCCACCACCACCATCAAGTTCCTCTTCCTCCACTGATCCTCCTCGACCACTTCCCCGGGCCAATCGTCGCCGGAATTGTCGACTTCGCCGGCGCCTGTAGCACGTGACTACCGGAGATGAAGGGTGCGACACTGTCCGGCCACCTCATGATGATCTGGGTTACGGGCGTGACCGCCGTCGAGCGCCCGATCCATCCTCGCCTTCGCCCAACTCCGCCGTGGCCTCTACTCCAGCCAGTCATTGCCGGTGAGCCGCCATCCCTCTGTTCCCTCCCTCTCTCTCTTAAACCTGCCAAGCGGGCCCCTCTGGCCCGCCTCTCCTCCCCCGCCCGAAACGTTTTCTAGTGGAAGCGTATTCCAAGAATACGCCTTCGGCGTCACCCCTTGGGGATTTTCTAAAATTCTAATTAAATCAATTTAAATCCAGATTTGACTCAACTTTGACCATGAATATCTCCTAAACTACAAGTCCAAATGAACTGATTCTTTTTGCATTATTTCTCTGTTGAGCTCCTCTATTTTCTGGTAGAATTTGGTATTTTTCTTTGTTGTCTAGATTTTCCGGACAGAGAAAAATGCATTATGGAGTATTTACAAAATCTTTCAAAAATGTTTTTCATTAGGTTTTTGTGTGCTTGGTGAAGACCAGGAGCTTTCCACTTCTTCTTTGAGCAAGGCAAGCCACATCCTCCATTTGCATGATTGCAATGCAATGACATGGTTTGCTTATTTAAACTTGCTTAAAATTTGCATTAGCTACATATGACTTGTTCATGTCATTTCTCGGAGTAATATTTTGATCTTGCTATTGCCATGATGTTGCTTGGAGTTCTAGGACTAATATTTTGCAGCTTATGAGGATGACATGTTGCCATTTGATTATTAGTGGCTATTATGATTATTTCATGATGGTATTGGATATTATGCTTTAGAGTATTACTTTGGATATGATGTCATCATGTTAATCTATGGTTAGCTAGCTTGCTCTTGTTATTGGATTAGTAGTATCTTGGTACTTGGATTCATCATGATAGTAGTGATATGTTGCCCTCGTAGTATTTTGATATGATGATAGTATGCTCTGGATTATTTGTTTGATATTGCTATGACTTCGATCACAGGTTGATAGATGATATCGGAGTATTAGTTACCACAGATCTATCTTTGGGGACAAATTTCGTCATTTCGTTGGTCAGGTGCCACCGAACCGGGCTTTTCAAGTGCAACCACATTTGCCTTTATGGGGAGGCCCTAATGCGGTCTATTGTTGTGCCTCTCGCCGGTGCCTCCAACTAAGGAAGGTTATACGCGTGCGGTACCCTGATCAGGTAGGCCGGTATAAGCCTTGTGTGCCCATAGTTGATAGGGACCTTTGTCCCCGTTTGGGACTGTTTTTGTTTTGCCACGACGGTGGTTGTTGGATGTCCAGAGTGGTATCGGGGCCACCCATGACTGAGCCCAAAGGGGAGTTGGTCGGAGTGGCCGGGAGAGTGTCATGGCAGTACATCGGTTTTGGCGGAACACCGTTGGTCCACCTGAATGGGAGCACGAGGCCATGGGTTCTGTGATGTGGGTATAGTGTGCTAACCTCTGCAGAGTGTGTGTTTAATCTATCGATAGCCGCGTCTTTGGTCATGGGCACAAGTTCGTACTAGGTCGCACCGTTCAATCAACACTCACATGAAGGAATGACTTATAGATGATTAACATGCTGATATTGTGAGCAGTAACAGTTTGGCAGGATGTTGATGATGATGTTGGGATGATCTTGAGGATGATCATTCAGTTTGTGATGTGGTCATGCCGTGATCACGAGGAGGTATTGATCACGAGGTGATCGAGGTGATATATTACTTGGCCGGATAGCCAAGAGTGAGATGGTGGTCCAGCAGTAATTCTAGTAGTATCATACCATGCTTAGTAGTTTCTTTCTTATCATAGTAGTTGATAATAACTTAATCTGTTAAATGCTATGTTATTGTCTTGCCTTTATGCTTTTGGTTGTTGTGAGCTTGCAAGTACATTCAATGTACTGACCTGGCGTGTCATGCCAGATTGTAGGTGATGCCGTGATTGGTTGTTTGTCGAGGTTTCCGTTCGTGCGAGCTAGATCGTGTCCCAGCCAGAGTCCCTACGGAGTGGATTTCACCACCTTTGTCATTGTTCCGGTGCTAGAAGTATTCCGCTGCCACGAGTTGTTACGATGCTAGCATAGAGCTACCTTAGCAGGCGTAGTGTTGTTGTGCTGATGTGATCCTTTGTAACATCAGACCTTCGTATCCCTTATTATTTGTAATAAGAGCCGATTTGTTCTATGTCAAGAAGTGTCGTATTCCAGAAGACTTGATCTTTGGGCTGGAATACGGGGTGTTCCGGTTCCACTGAGTCGGGGCGCCACAAATTAGGGTTAACTAACTTGGTTCAAATCCTAATAGGTTCAACTTGACAAAGCTAGTTTAGTATTTATGAACTCTAAATAAATTAAACCTCACCTGTTAATGCAATTTGATTTGAATTCGAGATTGAACTTGCACTATTTGAATTTATTTGACCTAAGTTTGACTTTAAATTTAAAATTTATTTCTCCTGGGTTATTACGATTCCATTACTACGTTTAATTAACCCATTAATAATTCTACTATTTTCTTTTATAAAATAACCATGGTTTCATTATTACATTGAATTTCCATAATTCAAACTTGATTCAAATTATTATATTTAATGCTTTATTATGTTCCAACCAAGTCTGGTATTTACTCTAATTGATTTTGGTTTATTTACAAATTTTATTTCCCTACATGAATTAAAAAATGTGAAACGAGGGTTGCTAAGTTTCTATCCGGAAACTATTTTATATTTTTACCAATAGTATACTAAATTATACAACATTTCACTAGCTTCAAAATGCAAAAGGAATCATCTAGTTTGGGTTTGTTGTTTAAAAGTTATGCCATATTTAGTACTTAAACTATTTTGTTTGAAATTCATATTTTCAAATTTAAAATTTACTTTTTCTAAACTTATTATGAAATTTCATCTCCTATGGTTTCATTTGCAAAAAGAATCATTCAATTTGGACCCCTAGATAATTAGTTATGGCAGTTTGAAGTTCCAGGGGCTTTTCTGCAAAACTGCATTTTCTTTTTAATTAACGAACTTTGTTCTGGACAATGTTTTGCATAAGGTTGGATGTGTGGCACTCTCTAATTGTCTGATACCATTTTGGAATTTAAATAAAAATGTGATCTAACATATGCATTGGATCTAGATTGGACGGTCCAGAACAGATCGGAGCTCACCACGGCGGCTAGTGATACGTCTCCAACGTATCCATAATTTTTGATTGTTCCATGCTATTATATATTCTGTTTTGGATGTTTAATGGGCTTTATTTTACACTTTCACATTATTTTTGGGACTAACCTATTAACCCAAGGCCCAGTGCAAATTGCTGTTTTTTTTGCCTATTTCAGTGTTTCACAGAAAAAGAATATCAAACGGAGTCCAAACGGAATGAATCCTCCGGGAGCGTGATTTTGGAACAATCGTGATCCAGAGGACTTGGAGTGGAAGTCAAGCAATCAACAAGGAGGCCACGAGGCAGGGGGCGCGCCTACCCCCCTGGGCGCGCCCTCCACCCTCGTGGGCCCCTCGTGGCTCCACTGACCTACTTCTTCCTCCTATATATACCTACGTACCCCCAAACCATCGAACAGCACCACGAAAACCTAATTCTACCGCCGCAACCTTCTGTACCCGTGAGATCCCATCTTGGGGCTTTTTCTGGCGCTCCGCCGGAGGGGGCATCGATCACGGAGGGCTTCTACATCAACACCATAGCCTCTCCGATGATGTGTGAGTAGTTTACCACAGACCTTCGGGTCCATAGTTATTAGCTAGATGGCTTGTTCTCTCTCTTTGGATCTCAATACAAAGTTCTCCTCGATCTTCTTGGAGATCTATTTGATGTAACTCTTTTTGCGGTGTGTTTGTCGAGATCCGATGAATTGTGGGTTTATGTCAAGATTATCTATGAACAATATTTGAATCTTCTCTGAATTCTTTTATGTATGATTGGTTATCTTTGCAAGTCTCTTCGAATTATCAGTTTAGTTTGGCCTACTAGATTGATCTTTCTTGCAATGGGAGAAGTGCTTAGCTTTGGGTTCAATCATGCGATGCTCGATCCCAGTGACAGTAGGGGAAACGACACATATTGTATTGTTGCCATCGAGGATAAAAAGATGGGGTTTATATCATATTGCATGAGTTTATCCCTCTACATCATATCATCTTACCTAATGCGTTACTCTGTTCTTATGAACTTAATACTCTAGATGCATGCTGGACAGCAGTCGATGTGTGGAGTAATAGTAGTAGATGCAGGCAGGAGTCGGTCTACTTGTCGCGGACGTGATGCCTATATACATGATCATGCCTAGATACTCTCATATTTATGCACTTTTCTATCAATTGCTCGTCAGTAATTTGTTTACCCACCGTAATACTTATGCTATTTTGAGAGAAGCCACTAGTGAAACCTATGGCCCCGGGGTCTATTCTCCATCATATAAGTTTCCAATCTATTTTTACTTTGCTTTCTTTACTTTTAATCTTTATCATAAAAATACCAAAAATATTATCTTATCATCTCTATCAGATCACTTTCGCAAGTGGCTGTGAAGGGATTGACAACCCCTTTATCGCGTTGGTTGCAAGGTTCTTATTTGTTTGTGTAGGTACGAGGGACTTGCGTGTGGCCTCCTACTGGATTGATACCTTGGTTCTCAAAAACTAAGGGAAATACTTACGCTACTTTGCTCCATCACCCTTTCCTCTTCAAGGGAAAACCAACGCAGTGCTCAAGAGGTAGCAAGAAGGATTTCTGGCGCCGTTGCCGGGGAGTCTACGCACAAGTCAAGACATACCAGGTACCCATCACAAACTCTTATCTCTCGCATTACATTATTTGCCATTTGCCTCTCGTTTTCCTCTCCCCCACTTCACCCTTGCCATTTTATTTGCCCTCTCTTCCCGTTCGCCTCTTTTTTCGCTTGCTTCTTGTTTGCTTGTGTGTTGGATTGCTTGCTTGTCACGATGGCTCAAGATAATACTAAATTGTGTGACTTTGCCAATACCAACAACAATGATTTTCTTAGCACTCCGATTGCTCCTCTTACCGATGCTGAATCTTGTGAAATTAATGCTGCCTTGCTGAATCTTGTCATGAAAGATCAATTCGCCGGCCTTCCTAGTGAAGATGCCGCTACCCATCTAAATAGCTTTGTTGATTTGTGTGATATGCAAAAGAAGAAAGATGTGGACAATGATATTGTTAAGTTGAAGCTATTTCCCTTTTCGCTTAGAGATCATGCTAAAACTTGGTTTTCGTCTTTGCCCAAAAATAGTATTGATTCTTGGAATAAGTGCAAAGATGCTTTTATCTCTAAGTATTTTCCTCCCGCTAAGATCATCTCTCTCAGAAACGATATTATGAACTTTAAGCAACTTGATCATGAACATGTTGCACAAGCTTGGGAGAGAATGAAATTAATGATACGTAATTGCCCTACACATAGTTTGAACTTATGGATGATTATACAAAAAATTTATGCAGGATTGAATTTTGCTTCTAGAAATCTTTTAGATTCGGCCACGGGAGGCACTTTTATGGAAATCACTTTAGGAGAAGCTACTAAACTCCTAGAGAATATTATGGTCAATTATTCTCAATGGCACACTGAAAGATCTACTAGTAAAAAGGTGCATGCAATTGAAGAAATTAATGTTCTGAGTGGAAAGATGGATAAACTTATGAAATTGTTTGCTAATAAGAGTGTTTCTTCTGATCCCAATGATATGCCTTTGTCTACTTTGATTGAGAATAATAATGAACCTATGGATGTGAATTTTGTTGGTAGGAACAATTTTGGTAACAACGCTTATAGAGGAAACTTTAATCCTAGGCCGTATCCTAGTAATTCCTCTAATAATTATGGTAATTCCTACAACAAATCTTATGGAAATTTTAATAAGATGCCCTCTGATTTTGAGACTGGTGTTAAAGAATTTATGATTTCTCAAAAGAATTTCAATGTTTTGCTTGAAGAAAAATTGCCTAAGATTGATGAGTTGGCTAGGAACGTGGATAGAATTTCTCTTGATGTTGATTCTTTGAAACTTAGATCTACTCCACCTAATCATGATATCAATGAGTCTCTCAAAACCATGAGAATTTCCATTGATGAGTGCAAAGAAAGAACCGCTAGGTTGCGTGCTAAAAAAGATTGCTTTATGAAAGCGTGTTCTTCTAGTTTTCATGATAATAAGGATGAAGATCTAAAAGTAATTGATGTGTCCCCTATTAAATCTTTGTTTTGCAATATGAATCTTGATAATGATGGGACTGGAGATGAGTCAACTTTAGTTAAAAGGCGTCCCAATGATTCGGAGTTTTCAGATCTTGATGCAAAATTTGGTAAAAGTGGGATTGAAGAGGTAAAAACTTTAGATAGCAATGAACCCACTATCTTGGATTTCAAGGAATTTAATTATGATAATTGTTCTTTAATAGATTGTATTTCCTTGTTGCAATCCGTGCTAAATTCTCCGCATGCTAATAGTCAAAATAAGGCTTTTACTAAACATATCGTTGATGCTTTAATGCAATCTTATGAAGAAAAGCTTGAATTGGAAGTTTCTATCCCTAGAAAACTTTATGATGAGTGGGAACCTACTATTAAAATTAAAATTAAACATCATGAATGCTATGCTTTGTGTGATTTGGGTGCTAGTGTTTCCACGATTCCAAAAACTTTGTGTGATATGTTGGGTTTCCGTGAATTTGATGATTGTTCTTTAAACTTGCACCTTGCGGATTCCACCATTAAGAAACCTATGGGAAGAATTAATGATGTTCTTATTGTTGCAAATAGGAATTATGTGCCCGTAGATTTCATCGTTCTTGATATAGATTGCAATCCTTCATGTCCTATTATTCTTGGTAGATCTTTCCTTAGAACGATTGGTGCAATTATTGATATGAAGGAAGGAAATACTAGATTCCAATTTCCGTTAAGGAAAGGCATGAAACACTTTCCTAGAAATAAAATAAAATTACCTTATGAATCTATCATGAGATCCACTTATGGATTGCATCCCAAAGATGGTAATACCTAGATCTATCCTTGCCTTTATGCCTAGCTAGGGGCGTTAAACGATAGCGCTTGTTGGGAGGCAACCAAATTTTATTTCAGTTTTTTGCTTTTTGATTCTGTTTAGGAATAAATAATCCATCTAGCTTCTGTTTAGATGTGGTTTTGTGTTTTAATTAGTGTTTGTGCCAAGTAGAACCTTTGGGAAGACTTGGGGAAAGTCTTTGCGATCTTGCTGTAAAAAACAGAAACTTTAGTGTTCACGAGATTAGCTACAACCTTTTACTGGAAAGTGATATTTAGTTTATTCTTTTTGCAGATGATTAATAGACAAATTCCTCACGTCCATAAATTTATTTTAGAATTTTTGGAGTTCCAGAAGTTTGTGTTAGTTACAGATTACTACAGACTGTTTTGTTTTTGACAGATTCTGTTTTCCGTGTGTTGTTTGCTTATTTTGATGAATCTATGGCTAGTAATGGAGCTTATGAACCATAGAGAAGTTAGAATACAGTAGGTTTAACACCAATATAAATAAAGAATGAGCTCATTACAGTACCTTCAAGTGGTGTTTTGTTTTCTTTCGCTAATGGAGCTCACGAGATTTTCTGTTAAGTTTTGTGTTGTGAAGTTTTAAAGTTTTGGGTAAAGATTTGATGGATTGTGGAACAAGCAGTGGAAAGAGCCTAAGCTTGGGGATGCCCAAGGCACCCCAAGGTAAAATCTAAGGACACCAAAAATCCTAAGCTTGGGGATGCCCCGGAAGGCATCCCCTCTTTTGTCTTCATCCATCGGTAACTTTACTTGGAGCTATATTTTTATTCACCACATGATATGTGTTTTGCTTGGAGCGTCTTGTATGATTTGAGTCTTTGCTTTTTAGTTCACCACAATCATCCCTGCTGTACACACCTTTTGAGAGAGACACACATTAATCGGAATTTATTAGAATACTCTATGTGCTTCACTTATATCTTTTGAGCTAAACAATTTTGCTCTAGTGCTTCACTTATATCTTTTGAGCTAAACAATTTTGCTCTAGTGCTTCACTTATATCTTTTAGAGCACGGTGGTGGTTATATTTTATAGAAATTATTGATCTCTCATTCTTCACTTATATCATTTTGAGAGTCCTTTATAACAGCATGGTAGTTTACAAAGTGCATTGAATACTAAGAGAAGTTTGATACTTGATATTTGTTTTGAGATATAAAGGTGGTAATATTAGAGGTGTGCTAGTTGAGCAATTATGAAATTGAGAAATACTTGTGTTGAAGTTTTCAAGTACCATAGCATGCACATATGTGACAAATTTGAAGCATGAGGTGTTCTTTGATTGCTATCCTTATGAGTGGCGGTCGGGGACGAGCGATGGTCTTTTTCTACCAATCTATCCCCCTAGGAGCATGCGCATAGTGCTTGGTTTTGATGACTTGTAGATTTTTGCAATAAGTATGTGAGTTCTTTATGACTAATGTTGAGTCCATGGATTATACGCACTCTCACCCTTCCATCATTGCTAGCCTCTTCGGTACCATGCATTGCACTTTCTCACCTTGAGAGTTGGTGCAAACTTCGCTGGTGCATCCAAACCCCGTGATATGATACGCTCTATCACACATAAACCTCCTTATATCTTCCTCAAAACAGCCACCATACCTACCTATTATGGCATTTCCATAGCCATTCCGAGATATATTGCCATGCAACTTTCCACCGTTCCGTTTATTATGACACGCATCATCATTGTCATATTGCTTTGCATGATCATGTAGTTGACATCGTATTTGTGGCAAAGCCACCTTTATAATTCTTTCATACATGTCACTCTTGATTAATTGCATATCCCGGTACACCGCCGGAGGCATTCACATAGAGTCATATTTTGTTCTAAGTATTGAGTTGTAATTCTTGAGTTGTAAGTAAATAAAAGTGTGATGATCATCATTATTAGAGCATTGTCCCAAGTGAGGACATGATGATGGAGACTATGATTCCCCCACAAGTCAGGATGAGACTCCGGACGAAAAAAGAAGAGAGAAAGAAAAGAGGCCAAAAGAAAAAAAGAGAAAAAGGCCCAAATAAAAAAAATGAGAGAAAAAGAGAGAAGGGACAATGTTACTATCCTTTTACCACACTTGTGCTTCAAAATAGCACCATGATCTTCATGATAGAGAGTCTCCTATTTTGTCACTTTCATATACTAGTGGGAATTTTACATTATAGAACTTGGCTTGTATATTCCAATGATGGGCTTCCTCAAAATGCCCTAGGTCTTCGTGAGCAAGCAAGTTGGATGCACACCCACTTAGTTTATTTTGTTGAGCTTTCATACATTTATAGCTCTAGTGCATCCGTTGCATGGCAATCCCTACTCCTTGCATTGACATCAATTGATGGGCATCTCCATAGCCCGTTGATTAGCCGCGTCAATGTGAGACTTTCTCCCTTTTTGTCTTCTCACACAACCTCAATCATTATATTCTATTCCACCCATAGTGCTATGTCCATGGCTCGCGCTCATATATTGCGTAAAAGTTGAAAGAGTTTGAAAAGGCTAAGTATGAAACAATTGCTTGGCTTGTCATCGGGGTTGTGCATGATGAGAGCATTTTGTGTGACGAAAATGAAGCATAGCCAAACTATATGATTTTGTAAGGATAAGCTTTCTTTGGCTATGTTATTTTGATAAGACATAATTGCTTGGTTCGCTTGCTTGAAGTATTATTATTTTTATGTCAATATTAAACTTTTATCTTGAATCTTTCGGATCTGAACATTCATGCCACAATAAAGAAAATTACATTGAGAAATATGCTAAGTAGCATTCCACATCAAAAATTCTGCTTTTATCATTTACCTACTCGAGGACGAGCAGGAATTAAGCTTGGGGATGCTTGATACGTCTCCAACGTATCTATAATTTTTTTATTGTTCCATGCTATTATATATTCTGTTTTGATGGGCTTTATTGTTTAATGGGCTTTATTATACACTTTCATATTATTTTTGGGACTAACCTATTAACCCAAGGCCTAGTGCAAATTGCTGCTTTTTTCCTATTTCAGTGTTTCGCAGAAAAAGAATATCAAACGGAGTCCAAATGGAATGAAACCTTCGGGAGTGTGATTTTTGGAACAAACGTGATCCAGAGGACTTGGAGTGGACGTCAAGCAATCAACGAGGAGGCCACGGGGTAGGGGGCGCGCCTACCACCCCTGGGCGCGCCCTCCACCCTCGTGGGCCCCTCGTGGTTCCACCGACCTAGTTCTTCCTCCTATATATACCTACGTACCCCCAAACCATTGAAGAGCACCACGAAAACCTAATTCCACCGCCGCAACCTTCTGTACCCGTGAGATCCCATCTTGGGGCCTTTTCCGACGCTCCGCCGAAGGGGGCATCGATCACGGAGGGCTTCTACATCAACATCATAGCCTGTCCGATGATGTGTGAGTAGTTTACTGCTACCTCTTGAGCATTGCGTTGGTTTTCCCTTGAAGAGGAAAGGGTGATGCAGTAAAGCAGCGTAAGTATTTCCCTTAGTTTTTCAGACCAATGTATCAATCCAGTAGGAGGCCACGCACGAGTCCCTCGCACCTACACAAACAAATAAATCCTCGCAACCAACGCGAGAAGGGGTTTTCAATCCCTACAAGGTCACTTACGAGAGTGAGATCTGATAGATATGATAAGATAATATTTTTGGTCTTTTTATAATAAAGATGCAAAGTAAAATAAAAGGCAATAAAATAGCTAAGTGTTGGAAGATTAATATGATAGAAAATAGACCCGGGGGCCATAGGTTTCACTAGTGGCTTCTCTCAAGAGCATAAGTATTTACGGTGGGTGAACAAATTACTGTTGAGCAATTGACAGAATTGAGCATAGTTATGAGAATATCTAGGTACGATCATGTATATAGGCATCACGTCTGAGACAAGTAGAGCGACTCCTGCCTACATCTACTACTATTACTCCACACATCGACCGCTATCCAGCATGCATCTAGAGTATTAAGTTCATAAGAACAGAGTAACGCTTTAAGCAAGATGACATGATGTAGAGGGATAAACTCATGCAATATGATGTAAACCCCACCTTGTTATCCTCGATGGCAACAATACAATACATGCCTTGCTGCCCCTACTGTCACTGGGAAAGGACACCGCAAGATTGAACCCAAAGCTAAGCACTTCTCCCATTGCAAGAAAGATCAATCTAGTAGGCCAAACCAAACTGATAATTCGAAGAGACTTGCAAAGATAACCAATCATACATAAAAGAATTCAGAGAAGATTCAAATATTGTTCATAGATAAACTTGATCATAAACCCACAATTCATCAGTCTCAACAAACACACCGCAAAAGAAGATTACATCGAATAGATCTCCACGAGAGAGGGGGAGAACATTGTATTGAGATCCAAAAGGAGAGAAGAAGCCATCTAGCTAATAACTATGGACCCGAAGGTCTGAGGTAAACTACTCACACATCATCGGAGAGGCTATGGTGTTGATGTAGAAGCCCTCCGTGATCGATGCCCCCTCCGGCGGAGCTCCGGAACAGGCCCCAAGATGGGATCTCACGGGTATAGAAGGTTGCAGCGGTGGAATTAGGTTTTTGGCTCCGTATCTGGTAGTTTCGGGGTACGTAGGCATATATAGGAGGAAGGAGTACGTCGGTGGAGCAACATGGGGCCCACGAGGGTGGAGGGCGCGCCCTGGGGGGTAGGCGCAGCCCCCTACCTCATGCCCTCCTGGTTGATGTCTTGACGTAGGGTCCAAGTCCTCTGGATCACGTTCGTTCCGAAAATCACGTTCCCGAAGGTTTCATTCCGTTTGGACTCCGTTTGATATTCTTTTTCTGCAAAACTCTGAAATAGGCAAAAAAACATCAATTCTGGGCTGGGCCTCCGGTTAATAGGTTAGTCCCAAAAGTAATATAAAAGTGTATAATAAAGCCCAATAATGTCCAAAACAGAATATAATATATCATGGAGCAATCAAAAATTATAGATACGTTGGAGTCGTATCAAGCATCCCCAAGCTTAATTCCTGCTCGTCCTCGAGTAGGTAAATGATAAAAACAGAATTTTTGATGTGGAATGCTACTTGGCATAATTTCAATGTAATTCTTCTTAATTGTGGTATGAATATTCAGATCCGAAAGATTCAAGATAAAAGTTCAATATTGACATAAAAATAATAATACTTCAAGCATACTAACTAAGCAATTATGTCTTCTCAAAATAACATGGCCAAAGAAAGTTCATCCCTACAAAATCATATAGTTTAGTCATGCTCCATTTTCGTCACACAAGAATGCTCTCGTCATGCACAACCCCGATGACAAGCCAAGCAATTGTTTCATACTTTAGTAATCTCAAACCTTTTCAACTTTCACGCAATACATGAGCGTGAGCCATGGATATAGCACTATGGGTGGAATAGAATATAATCATGGGGGTTATGTGGAGAAGACAAAAAGGGAGAAAATCTCACATCAACGAGGCTAGTCAATGAGCTATGGAGATGCCCATCGATTGATGTTAATGCAAGGAGTAGGGATTGCCATGCAACGGATGCACTAGAGCTATAAATATATGAAAGCTCAACAAAAGAAACTAAGTGGGTGTGCATCCAACTTGCTTGCTCACGAAGACCTAGGGCACTTGAGGAGGCCCATTGTTGGAATATACAAGCCAAGTTCTATAATGAAAAATTCCCACTAGTATATTAAAGTGACAAAACAAGAGACTCTCTATCATAAAGATCATGGTGCTACTTTGAAGCACAAGTGTGGAAAAAGGATAGTAGCATTGTCCCTTTTTATTTTCCTCTTTTTTTCTTTTTTGGGCCTTCCTTCTTCTTCTTTTTTGGCCTTTTTCCTTTTTTTTATTGGGACAATGCTGTATTAATGATGATCATCACACTTCTATTTATTTACAACTCAAAGATTACAACTCGATACTAGAACAAAGTATGACTCTATATGAATGCCTCCGGCGGTGTACCGGGATGGGCAATGAATCAAGAGTGACATGTACGAAAGAATTATGAATGGTGGCTTTGCCACAAATACTACGTCAACTACATGATCATGCAAAGCAATATGACAATGATGAACATGTCATGATAAACGGAACGGTGGAAAGTTGCATGGCAATATATCTCGGAATGGCTATGGAAATGCCATAATAGGTAGGTATGGTGGCTGTTTTGAGGAAGATATAAGGAGGTTTATGTGTGAAAGAGTGTATCATATCACGGGGTTTGGATGCACCGGCGAAGTTTGCACCAACTCTCAATGTGAGAAAGGGCAATGCATGGTACCGAAGAGGCTAGAAATGGTGGAAAGGTGAGAGTGCGTATAATCCATGGACTCAACATTAGTCATAAAGAACTCACATACTTATTGCAAAAATCTACAAGTCATCAAAAACCAAGCACTACGCGCATGCTCCTAGGGGGATAGATTGGTAGGAAAAGACCATCGCTCGTCCCCGACCGCCACTCATAAGGAGGACACTCAAAGAACACCTCATGTTTCAAATTTGTTACATAACGTTTACCATACGTCCATGCTACGGGACTTGCAAGCTTCAACACAAGTATTTCTCAAATTCACAACTACTCAACTAGCACAACTTTGATATCACTACCTCCATGTCTCAAAACAATCATCAAGCATCAAAATTCTCTTAGTATTCAACACGCTCATAAGAAAGTTTTTACTAGTCTTGAATACCTAGCATATTAGGATTATTTAAGAAAATTACCATGTTGTTTAAGACTCACAAAATAATCTAAGTGAAGCATGAGAGAATAATAGTTTCTATAAAACAAAACCACCACCGTGCTCTAAAAGATATAAGTGAAGTGCTAGAGCAAAAACTATATAACTCAAAAGATATAAGTGAAGCACATAGAGTATTCTAATAATTTTCCGAATCACGTGTGTCTCTCTCAAAAGGTGTGTACAACAAAGATGATTGTGGTAAACTAAAAAACAAAGACTCAAATCATACAAGACGCTCCAAGCAAAACACATATCATGTGATGAATAAAAATATAGCTCCAAGTAAAGTTACCGATGGCTTTTAGGTGTCCTTAGATTATCTTGGGGTGCCATGGGCATCCCCAAGCTTAGGCTCTTGCCACTCCTTGTTCCATAATCCATCAAATCTTTCACCCAAAACTTTAAAACTTCACAACACAAAACTCAGCAGAAAATCTCGTGAGCTCCGTTAGCGAAAGAAAACAAAAGACCACTTCAAGGTACTGTAATGAACTCATTATTTATTTATATTGGTGTTAAACCTTCTTTATTCCAACTTCTCTATGGTTTATAAACTTTTTTACTAGCCATAGATTCATCAAAATAAGCAAACAACACACGAAAAACAGAATCTGTCAAAAACAGAACAGTCTGTAGTAATCTGTAACTAACGCAAACTTCTGGAACTCCAAAAAATCTACCAAAATAGGACGACCTAGACAATTTATTTATTGATCAGCAGCAATTGGAATCAATATTTTATAACGTTCTGGTGATTTTTAACAATTATTTTTGTGAACAGAAAGTTTCTGGAATTTTCAGCAAGATCAAATAACTATCATCTAAGAAGATCCCATAGGTTTAACTTGGCACAAACACTAATTAAAACATAAAAAGACATCTAACAAGAGGCTAGATCAAAGATTTATTCCTAAACAGAAGCAAAAAGCAAAAAACTAAAAATAAAATTGGGTTGCCTCCCAACAAGCGCTATCGTCTAACGCCCCTAGCTAGGCATTGAGATTTCAATGATGCTCACACGAAAGATAAGAATTGAAGCGCAAAGAGAGCATCATAAAACACGTGAAAAACACATCTAAGTCTAACATACTTCCTATGCATAGGCATATTATAAGCAAACAAATTTGCAAGGCAAGCAAAAACTAGCATATGCAAGGAAGAAGAAAGTGACGATAGCAATCTCAAAATGAAGAGGGGTAATTTAGTAACACGAAAACTTCTACAACCATATTTTCCTCTCTCATAATAATTACATGTAGGATCATAAGCAAATTCAACAATATAGCTATCACAAAACATATTCTTAACACGATCCACATGTATGCAAAGTTGACACTCTTCCAAAATAGTGGGATTAACATTAACTAAAGTCATGACCTCTCCAAACCCACTTTTATCAAAAATTTCATAAGATTGAACATTCTCCAAATATGTGGGATCTAAAGTTGACACTCTTCCAAACCCACTTTCAATATTATTGCAAACACTATTATCAATCTCATATTCATCATGGGGCTTAAGTAAATTTTCAAGATCATAAGAAGAATCACCCCAATCATGATCATTGCAACACGTAGTAGACATAGCAAAACTAGCATCCCCAAGCTTAGGGTTTTGCATATTATTAGCACAATTGACATCAAGAGAATTTATAATAACATCATTGCAATCATGCTTTTCATCGAAGGAACTACCAAGTATGGGTGCAATAGCAACGATCTCATGTTTAACATAAGGAACTATAGCAAATTCGTCTTCATAAATATTGACATCATGGCCACAAGAATAGCAAGCATCATGTTCATCAAGGGATATTTCAATCAATTCATCGGAATCATCATTATCTATAGATTCATAAGTATCATTATTTTCTTCCAAAGCAACGGCCATTCTCTCAATAAATTATTTGACATAGATATTATGAGCATGGTTTTCATAGCAATATTTAAGTATGTCAAAAATTTCAGATTCGTAGATAGTAATATCATACTTTTCAATCAAAGAAGCAACTTCATAAGCACCCTTAAAAGCAACTAATTCTTCAATTTGTTCGATATCATAGTAACTATAAACACCTTTTGCATAAGAAGATAAGATTTCATTTTCATTAAACTCACAAAGGTAGGGAAGGTGTTTTTAGGGTTCTTAGAGCAACAAGTAAAATCACAAATTTCACAAAGATTCCAAGCATAACACAGCGATCTGTTTATTTGATTCCATAAGAGTCTCCCTTTTTCAGACAAACGGCGAGGCACAAAATGAGCATGCTCATCTAAAGATTTCTCATCAACTAGGCTAGTTGGGGTTTCAGCACGAGCGCATAAGGATCGAAGATGATCTAAGTAGAACACTTTAAGTCGATCCATATCAATAGATTTTTAGCAAGCAAATAGAAAGCACATTGAAACACAAACAAAAAGGCATGCAGGAAGAAGGCGAATAAAACGGCAAGGGTGAAGTGGGGGAGAGGAAAACGAGAGGCAAATGGCAAATAATGTAATGCGGGAGATAAGGGTTTGTGATGGGTACTTGGTATGTTGACTTTTGCGTAGACTCCCCGGCAACGGCGCCAGAAATGGCTCGTTGTCGGGAGTCCAAATCTTGACTTGACCTTGCGTAAGCCTCCCCGGCAACAGCGCCAGAAATCCTTCTTGCTACCTCTTGAGCACTACGTTGGTTTTCCCTTGAAGAGGAAAGGGTGATGCAGTAAAGCAGCGTAAGTATTTCCCTCAGTTTTTGAGAACCAAGGTATCAATCCAGTAGGAGGCCACGCACGAGTCCCTCGCACCTACACAAACAAATAAATCCTCGCAACCAACGCGATAAGGGGTTGTCAATCCCTACACGGTCACTTACGAGAGTGAGATCTGATAGATATGATAAGATAATATTTTTGGTATTTTTATAATAAAGATGCAAAGTAAAATAAAAGGCAATAAAAATAGCTAAGTGTTGGAAGATTAATATGATGGAAAATAGACCCGGGGGCCATAGGTTCACTAGTGGCTTCTCTCAAGAGCATATGTATTTACGGTGGGTGAACAAATTACTGTTGAGCAATTGACAGAATTGAGCATAGTTATGAGAATATCTAGGTATGATCATGTATATAGGCATCACGTCCGAGACAAGTAGACCGACTCCTGCCTGCATCTTCTACTATTACTCCACACATCGACCGCTATCCAGCATGCATCTAGAGTATTAAGTTCATAAGAACAGAGTAACGCTTTAAGCAAGATGCCATGATGTAGAGGGATAAACTCATGCGATATGATGTAAAACCATCTTGTTATCCTCGATGGCAACAATACAATACGTGCCTTGCTGCCCCTATTGTCACTGGGAAAGGACACCGCAAGATTGAACCCAAAGCTAAGCACTTCTCCCGTTGCAAGAAAGGTCAATCTAGTAGGCCAAACCAAACTGATAATTCGAAGAGACTTGCAAAGATAACCAATCATACATAAAAGAATTCAGAGAAGACTCAAATATTGTTCATAGATAAACTTGATCATAAACCCACAATTCATCGGTCTCAACAAACACACCGCAAAAGAAGATTACATCGAATAGATCTCCACGAGAGAGGGGGAAAACATTGTATTGAGATCCAAAAAGAGAGAAGAAGCCATCTAGCTAATAACTATGGACCCGAAGGTCTGAGGTAAACTACTCACACATCATCGGAGAGGCTATGGTGTTGATGTAGAAGCCCTGCGTGATCGATGCCCCCTCCGG
This sequence comes from Triticum aestivum, assembly GCF_018294505.1. Lineage (NCBI taxonomy): Eukaryota > Viridiplantae > Streptophyta > Magnoliopsida > Poales > Poaceae > Triticum > Triticum aestivum. The sequence goes on along the minus strand of NC_057811.1, from coordinate 164,772,994 downwards.
CGGAGCTCCGGAACAAGCCCCAAGATGGGATCTCACGGGTACAGAAGGTTGTGGCGGTGGAATTAGGTTTTTGGCTCCGTATCTGGTAGTTTGGGCGTACGTAGGTATATATAGGGGGAAGGAGTACGTCGGTGGAGCAACGTGGGGCCCACGAGGGTGGAGGGCGCGCCCTGGGGGGTAGGTGCGCCCCCTACCTCGTGCCCTCCTAGTTGATATCTTGACGTATGGTCCAAATCCTCTGGATCACGTTCGTTCCAAAAATCATGTTCCCGGAGGTTTCATTCCGTTTGGACTCCGTTTGATATTCTTTTTCTGCAAAACTCTGAAATAGGCAAAAAAAACATCAATTCTGGGATGGGCCTCCGGTTAATAGGTTAGTCCCAGAAGTAATATAAAAGTGTATAATAAAGCCTAATAATGTCCAAAGCAGAATATAATATAGCATGGAGCAATCAAAAATTATAGATACGTTGGAGACGTATCATTTACCACAGACCTTCGGGTCCATAGTTATTAGCTAGATGGCTTCTTCTCTCTTTTTGGATCTCAATACAAAGTTCTCCTCGATTCTCTTGGAGATCTATTCGATGTAATTCTTTTTGTGGTGTGTTTGTCGAGATCTGATGAATTGTGGGTTTATGATCAAGATTATCTATGAACAATATTTGATTCTTCTCTGAATTCTTATATGCATGATTTAATATCTTTGCAAGTCTCTTCGAATTATCAGTTTGGTTTGGCCTACTAGATTGATCTTTCTTGCAATGGGAGGAGTGCTTAGCTTTGGGTTCAATCTTGCGGTGTCCTTTCCCAGTGACAGTAGGGGCAGCAAGGCACGTATTGTATTGTTGCCATCGAGGATAAAAAGATGGGGTTTATATCATATTGCTTGAGTTTATCCCTCTACATCATGTCATCTTGCCTAATGTGTTACTCTGTTCTTATGAACTTAATACTCTAGATGCATGCTGGACAGCGGTCGATGTGTGAAGTAATAGTAGTAGATGCAGGCAGGAGTCAGTCTACTTGTCGCGGACGTGATGCCTATATACATGATCATGCCTAGATACTCTTATAATTATGCACTTTTCTATCAATTGCTCGACAGTAATTTGTTTACCCACTGTAATACTTATGCTATCTTGAGAGAAGCCACTAGTGAAACCTATGGCCCCGGGGTCTATTCTCCATCATATAAGTTTCCAATCTATTTTTACTTTGCTTTCTTTACTTTTAATCTTTATCATAAAAATACCAAAAATATTATCTTATCATCTCTATCAGATTTCACTTTTGCAACTGGACGTGAAGGGATTGACAACCCCTTTATCGCATTGGTTCCAAGGTTCTTATTTGTTTGTGTAGGGACGAGGGACTTGCATGTGGCCTCCTACTGGATTGATACCTTGGTTCTCAAAAACTGAGGGAAATACTTACGCTACTTTGCAGCATCACCCTTTCCTCTTCAAGGGAAAACCAACGCGGTGCTCAAGAGGTAGCAGCTAGCTCACCAGAGATCGCTGGAAAACTCGGTTGCGGCTCGGGTGTGGATGAACTTGACACTTCGCTGCTCCTCGGCGGCGGCGAGGTGGCCGAATTGATGCGGACGACGACAAGGCTCCTGATGGCCTCGGTTGGCGTCGGGGTGGACGCACGCGATGGTGCGGGGTTGTCGGAGTTGTGAACGACAGTGGGGTGCTTCGGGTGGTGACGAAAAGCTCGAATCTGGGCGAGATCGTGAACCAAAAGGTCAAGATGATCAACGCGAGCAGGGAGTGATGTTTGGACACGATGCACGACAAAATGGATGATGGAGCTCACCGAAGTTACGACGATGGTGGCGCTGAGCTTTGGGTTCCAATGAAAACGTCGACGCGGGGGGCTCTAGGCGTGTGGAGGATGTCCAAGGTTTCACCGTGGAGCGGTGGTTCTCGTGATGTGGTTGGGTGGTTGCTAGAGGGTCGGAGTTCGCCGGAATCTCGCCGTTGATCTCCCTCGTCGAGGCGGAGAGGACGGCAGCGTTGCGGGCAGCCTAACGGCGCTCCGGTGAAATAGAGTTGGTGGTTCCAGAGAAGGGGTCCGGGGCTATTTACGGGATGGGTCAGGCGGCGCTGGCGAGCACGATGGCCGCGCGGAGTGAAGGACATGGGCGGGTGCACGTTCTGGACGTGGGCGCATGCGTAGGACGACGGTTGCGGGAGGTCATGGGTGATGCTGACATGCGGAGCCCGCTCGTCAGTGGGAGAGAGAGAGAGCGTGCGGGCGCGGGAGGCTGGGGCCGGCTGGCAAGCTGGGCCGTGACTGGCTGGCCTCGCCCATTTTTTCTGTTTATTTTTCTGTTCTCCTCTTTGTTTTCAGATTGAAATTTGAATTTGAATTTTCTTCAAAAGGAAAACTATTCCTAAAATCCTTTGGGAATATTCCTGGCTGGTTGAACTTTTTCTCAAAGGATTTTGACAAACTATTTTCGTCATAACTAGTGTGCCTATTTGCAAGGTTATTTATTTTCTTTGTTTGTTTTCCGTTTCATTTATTTTATCTAGAATTTTACCTATAGTTTAATTGCCTAAATTAAACTATTTTCGAACTCTGGTTCACAAGTAGGATTTAGCCCATCCCAGACCACACACACACTCTCTCTCTCTGTTTATTCTCTCTCTGTGTGTTCATCCCATCAATCAGATGAATGTTATCGGATATAGAGCAGAACGTGAAGGGTTTGTTTGCATGCACAGACAAATGAGGGCTTTGAAGCCAGCTAACCCCTACAACTCCGCCCCGCCACCAGCACACATGTCGTCGTCGCGCCTCACCATGTTGAAGGCCAACCCAACCTAGCCGGACCACCCCCAGCCCGTGCCGCCGCAGCCCTTGACCCTGCTGTCGGGATTTGATGTGGGAGCACCACCGCAGCTTGCAGCATCGCCATCCCACGCACAGGCTCGCTCCACCCGACCTCATGCAATGTAGAGGCATATTGTGTGCTCATATTGTTTTGTATCCTCTTGATGCTCTAATTTGAGCGAATAAAATCCACGTCTTGTCGAAGGATCTGCTTGTATGGTCTAATGTTTCCACCCTTTAGCCATATGTTAATATTTTGGAAAAAGGCCTCTATGAACTTTGCTTTCGGTCTGTAATCAAGTATTCAACGTCATACGAAATGATAAAAGTGGTCAGACACCGCCATCGAGATGTCTTGCGGGACGGGCGCTACTTGTAGATGTCATGTGGAGCAACCAATGGGAAACCAGGTCAAATGCTCCGGAGAAAACAGTCAATTTCGATGATGCTGAAAAACGAAGACTTGGGCATGTATTTGGATTATTATCTAACCATTCTAGATGAGTTTGACCATTGACTTTATACAAGTAATCATCGAAGAAAATCATTTCAGAAAAGGCAAAGCATAAGCATAAGCATTCCCCTACCAACCATTCGAGCAAGATCGATCCAAGCTGCCATGGCTGCCGTGCTCTCGATCTGCCTGCTTCTCGTGCTTCTCCTCGCCATCCCACTCATCCTCTTCAAGTCCAGGCGCCCGGCGCCTCGTCGTGGCCCCGGCGGCAGGGCCGCCCGGCTCCCGCCAGGGCCGTGGGCGCTGCCGGTCATCGGCCACCTGCACCACCTCGCCGGCGCCCTCCCGCACCGTGCTCTGTGCGACCTCGCGCGGCGCCACGGCCCGCTCATGATGCTCCGCCTCGGCGAGCTCGACGCCGTGGTCGCGTCGTCCCCTGACGCCGCGCGCGAGATCATGAAGACCCACGACGCCTCCTTCGCGTCGAGGCCTCTGACCTCCATGCAGCAGATGGCGTACGGCGACGCCGAGGGCCTCATCTTCGCGCCCTACGGCGACGCGTGGCGGCAGCTTCGCAAGATATGCACCGTCGAGATCCTCAGCTCCCGCCGCGTCCAGTCCTTCCGCCCCGCCCGCGAGGAGGAGCTCGGTCGCCTCCTCCGCTCCGTCGCGGCGGCTTCTGCCTCGTCTTCGCCGGTGAACCTGAGCGAGCGCATATCGGCGTACGTCGCGGATTCTACGGTGCGCGCCATCGTCGGCGGCCGGTTCAAGCAGAGGGACACGTACCTGAAGATGCTGCAGGAGGGACTCAAAATCGTACCCGGGATGACCCTTCCCGACATTTTCCCCTCCTCGCGCCTCGTGCGGCTCTTTAGCAGCGTCCCCGGCAGGATGCAGCGCCATAGCCAAGGCATGAAGCTGTTCATGGACACCATCATCCAAGAGCACCAGGAGAACAGCGGCCCCGACTGCGACGGCGACAAAGAAGAAGACTTGCTCGACGTGCTCCTGAGACTCCAAAAGGAAGGGGACTCGCAGTATCCACTCACCACTGACAACATCAAGACCGTCATGCTGGTAAGCCCCGCTTTTGCGAAATAGCCGTGCTAGAAATTCCTCCCGGAAATCCCTTGATTAATTAGCTCCTCTGTTTCTTGATTTCGTTGTTAGGACATGTTTGGCGCCGGCAGCGAGACGTCGGCGACGACGCTGCAGTGGGCGATGGCGGAGCTGATACGGAACCCGCGGGTTATGCGGAAGGCGCAAGACGAGGTCCGGCAGCAACTCGCCGGGCACGGCAAGGTGAGGGAGGCCGACCTGACAGATCTGCGATACCTTGGGTTTGTCATCAAGGAGACGCTGAGGATGCACCCGCCGGCACCACTGCTGCTGCCGCGCAGGTGCGGGAGCCCGTGTCAGGTTCTGGGCCTGGACGTGCCGGAGGGGGTCATGGTGATCGTGAACGCGTGGGCGATCGGCATGGACCCGGCGTACTGGGACGCGCCCGAGGAGTTCGCGCCGGAGCGGTTCGAGCAGAACGGGAGGGACTTCAAGGGGACGGACTTCGAGTTCGTGCCGTTCGGCGGCGGGAGGAGGATATGCCCCGGCATGGCGTTCGGGCTGGCTCACGTGGAGCTCGCGCTCGCGGCGCTGCTGTTCCACTTCGACTGGGAACTGCCAGGCGGGGTGGCGGCCGAGGATCTGGACATGACGGAGGAGTTTGGTGTCACGGCACGGCTCCGGTCTGACCTAGTCGTGGTTGGCGTCCCTCGTGTCGCCGTGGCCATGGAGTAAACGCACTTTTGGTGATGTGCATCCTGTATTTGTTTTTTGAGGTGATCCTATATTTGTTGATCCTGTGGGAGTTGATTAGCCCATCGTGCTCGTCCGTACTTTGAATTCCCCGGTCCGCTGGACTTGATGCCGCTACCGCCGTGCCGTCCGCTGGACATATCCTATTGATGTGCCCGACTACATTTGCTATGGGCTAATTTTTAGTTTATTTTAAGGCAAAACCAAACTTTATTGCTCAAAATACACATAGAGTGATATAAAAAAAAGATCATGGGTTCGACCAACCAGACGTGTCACCTCTAATCAAGAGAATGAGGAATTTTGGCTGGCCTATCAGCATCTGTATTGACAACTCGTCCTTCGAAAATGAATTGGCAGTAGAACGATGTCGTCTTCAGCTTAAACTCGTTGGTAATTGAGTCATACCTTTCTTGAGAACTCGTCCTTCGAAAGTGAATTGGCAGTAGAACGATGTCGTCTTCAGTTTGATCTCGTTGGTAATTGGGTCATACCTTTCATGAGTGCCTCTGTTGATGCCATTCACCCTTAGCTTGAAGATCCTCCGTGAGAGATAATGCCTCACAGCATGCGACAGCTTCCAAACATGCCACATCGAGAACACCATCAACCACCAGGGAAGAGCTTCCCAAGAATTTTCCTTTTTCATCCCGGGAAACTGGAGACATCGATCCTCCTCTCGTGGATCTCGCAATCCCAGCGTCAACATGAATTTTAGCATAACCTAGGGGAGACGCTTTAGGTCTCATATGAGCAGCCCTCGGTGTGACATGGGCATGTATAAATTTTTTTGGAGTGACATCAACTTCTACTATGGACCTGCAGATAAACTAATGAGTATCCGAAGGGCTTTGGAAGACTGCCTCATGGATCGCTTTCCTCCTAGCCCACCAGAACACCCAGAATGTCACTACCAGCCAGACAAATTCCTATGTGATAAAGTCTCAACCATGGAAAAAAAAGGCCATTGCTTGGCACTTGGTTCTGTAGTCCCGCAAAGATGCTCTACAAGTTCTCCATCAACGAGTGCCCACACGCATCCGACCATCGATAATTCAAGCAAGGAGTGCCTCCAAGAGTCCTCAGCTCCCCACAACCCGCACGTGCTCGTGGTCGTCATATTCTGGTGTGCTCTCACATCTTTAGTGGGTAGGGAGTGTTTAGCAAGCCTCCATAAGAACATACAGATATGTCTAAAACCGCAATCTTCCACCATCACTTCCACAAGATAGTCTACCATTGACTACACTGTTACGCAAGAATCAGTAATTTCAGTGGACCCCAGTTGCTCAAGAGGCGTTTGAAGCTTTGAAAGCTGCACTGATCTCAACTCCTACTCTTGCATCGCCAGACTTCACAAAACCCTTGATTGTGGAGACACACGCATGTGACTACAGTGTAGGAGCAGTTCTATTACAAGAAGGACATATCTATTGCCTATCTCAGTAAGGCCTTAGGTCCTAGAACAAGAGGGCTTTCCACATATGAAAAGGAGTATCTAGCGATGGTGCTAGCCATGGATCAATGGAGAACATACCTGCAGTTTTTTGAATTCATCATTAAGACAAACAAAAAAGCCTAATTCACCGGGAAGAGCAACGGCTACACACTCCATGGCAATAAAAGGCCTTCATGAAGTTGTTGGGACTACAGTTTCAGATACATATAAAAAGGGTGTTGAAAACAGTGTTGCCGAAGCATTGTCTCGAAGACCTTTGCAAGCAACAGAGTAGTTGAACACAGTGTCAGTATGTCAACCAGCGTGGCTCTTGGAGGTCACACAAGGTTACAAATAAGACCCAAAAGCACCGGCTCATTACTCAATTGGCTTTAGCGCCAGTAGCCAATGACAAGTTCACCTTCCACCAAGGAGTGCTTAGGTTTCAAGGGCGAGTGTGGTTAGGCAACAATCTGAAGTTACAGAATCAAATCATGTGTGCCCTTCATGGTAGCACTATGGGCGGCCACTCAGGGTATCCGGCTACAGATAGCAGGATGAAGCAGTTGTTCGCATGGATGGGGATGAAAACTCATATCAAAGCACATGTGCAAACTTGCCAAATTTGTCAGCAGGCAAGACCTGGTCGATCACCGTACCCAGGTTTGCTTCATCCTCTGCCTGTCACCAAATGTGGTGGTTGACACATTTTTCATGTATGCCCACTTTCTACCTATCTCACATCTGTATACAGTTCAACGGATTGACAACATATACAAGTTATGGCATGTCAGAAGCCTTGGTCTCTGACAGGTATGCAATATTTATGAGCAAAGTGTGGCAAGCAATCTTCACCTTGCGAGGAGTAGAACTGAAAATGAGTTCAGCATACCATCCTCAAATGGATGGGCAGATGAAGCAGGCCAATCAGTGTGTGGAGACGTATTTGAGAGCAAAGTGTGGCAAGCAATCTTCACCTTGCAAGGAGTAGAACTGAAAATGAGTTCAGCATACCATCCTCAAATGGATGGGCAGACGAAGCAGGCCAATCAGTGCGTGGAGACGTATTTGAGATGTTTTGTTCAGAGTGCACCAAAAAATGGAGCAACTGGTTGGCTCTAGCTGAATTCTGGTACAACACAACTTTCCATTCAACTCTGGGCAAAACACCATTCTTGGTGGTTTATGGACAGTTTCCGAGGCGGCTAGGCATCACAGCAAAACAGATGACACAAATACCTGAACTAGACGCGTGGCTGAAGGAGAGACAACAAATGCAGGATGTGCTACGACAACATTTGACGCGTATGAAGCAAATTATGAAAGGTCAGGCTGAACAGAAACATTCTTGGCTCTAGTTCCAAGTGGGGGATCAAGCCTTTCTCAAGCTTCAACCATACATCCAAACATCAGTGGCTCGTCGAGCTAATCTTCAAGTTCTTTGGAGCTTTCCCGATGATCAGGCGCATCAATGCAGTCACTTACGAACTCTAGTTACCGGCTGGGTCCTCAATTTTCCCATGTTCCACGTTTCTCATCTCCCTTGCGCTTTGATCCCAGTTACGAATGCTTCATCTCATTTGCCTGCAGTTTCGGGTGTGCCCAATACTCCGGTGGAGATCCTGGATCATTGTTGGCGCTGTGATGCTCACAAGGTTTGTGAACAAGGCCTCATAGGATGGCAAGACGAAGCGGCGGTGCAAGAAACATGGGAAGACCTCAAAGATCTCAAGTGTTGTTTCCCACAAGCTCCGCCTTAGGGTCAATGCGGTTCTGAAGAAAGAGGGAGTATCAACAATTTGACAAGTGGAGATGCATCACGCCAAGATCAAGAGAGGAAGAGCAACTGGCCCAGGAGAGAAAGGAGGCATAACCACAAGTTTATAGAGCCGTCATGGGGTATCATATATGTTCGGGCCTATGGTGCAGCAAATGTGTATAAATGTCAGTGTGGATTAGGTAAGCGGCAATGTGGCTGGGATGAGATGAGGGCGGCAGCGTAGCGTGTGTATCTGTTCTTCCTTCCCACCTTCTTCCTCCTCAAGGCACTGTAAACACCACAGCAACAATACATTCCCTGATCTATAAAAGAGTAGTGGGTACCTAAGGCCAACTCCAACGCACGATCCCAAACGGGCATCCGTTTTGTCCATATTTTGTCCTTATTTTTTCTGTTTGGTGTAGGGCAATGGGTTAACCCCAAACGGACTTTCCAGCCATTTTCCTGGATGTGTTGGCCATGCGCCAACGCGCGGATGCATCTCGTGTGGCCGCCTATAATTGTTTGCAAATGAAATTTTGGCACCATGGCTGTAGTTCATGCTAGCGGCCGTAGTTCACGCCGGCAACACAGCCAGCGCCCAGCATACATAAGCCAACCTACAAAATGATCAACCCCCCAAATCTCTCGCCGACAACAAAGCCAACAGCCGGCACCCTTGCCAGCCTTCAAAATGAGCCCCCAAGTTTTGTCGCCGGCAATACAGCCAGTGGCCGGCACACTTGCCAGCCTTTAAAATTGAACCCCCATGTTTTGTCGCCGGCAACACAACCAGTGACCGGCACACTTGCTAGCCTTCAAAAAGAACGACCATAGAGCCCTCTCTATTTGATGTCGTCTCGGTCAAACATCTCCTTTTGCCGGCTCTCGAACCAACTTCTTCTCTTCGGGCACATGTTGGTCAAATCCATGCTCATGATTGCTAGCGCCACCTCTTTTGCTTTGGTGTCGGCATTGGTGGCCTCGATCGCGAGCTTCTTCATTTGGGCGGCCTCCTCAATGTCGAGCTTCCTCTTCTTGGTGACCTACTCCATGTCAAGCTTCTTCATTTAAAGGCTTCCAAAGATTGGAACGCCTACCCAATCAAAGAGAAGGCCACAAATGCAATAGCAAGGACACAAGATACAACAAACACAAACATAAACATGTAATAGCAAGGTCATACCAAGTCGCCTACGCCTAGGCCACTCACAGGACGGGCTTCAACACTCTCAAGCTGGGCGACGGGCACTGAAGAGTGTGAATAGCCGACGAGCCTGTGCTAACCGCGGCCATGGCAGCGACCGAGAGAATGACCGACGAGGGTCGGCACAACCCTAGCATGAGTAGGGCGTGTGCCTTGGCGACAATGTCCTCCTTGTCCTCGACGATGGCCTTGTGCAGCGCGGCGGCCTCGGTGGCGAAGTCGACAGCGGCTTTCTTGTCCGTCGCGACGTCTCGCAGGGCCCTTCTCTTGGCCGATTCATGGTCGAGCCGCGTGAGCTCCCACCGCGGCTTCTTCAGGCCCTTCTTCTTCGCCCGAGCGCACGGTGGCAGCCGGGTCGCCGGGTTTCTTCAGGCCGCTGACCATGAAGGAGGGAGGGGAGGGAAAGGGAGCGCGCGGGGGGGGGGGGGGGTGTTTGGGGAAAGGGAGGGAAGTGGGCGCATTGTGTCCCCGACGGACGGACCAAGGGAGGACAAGGGCACGCGTCCCGCCTGTCCATGCGATGTCTGCTTCGACGCAAACGCGGCCCAAATTTGAGCCAGGAATAAGTAAAAAAGGACAGAAAATGAACATTTGTCCATTTGCTCCTGCGCGATGGCCGCGTATTGTCTTCGTTTACTTTTAAACAAACGCAAACGGACCATTTGAAGTCGTTGGAGTTGGCCTAAGAGCATCTCCAACAGCCGGCCAACGTGCGGCACGCTAAAAATCAGTTTACAGTGTGCCGATCGCCTGCATTGGCGCGGCGAGGAGCGCTGACTTCAGCGGCCGTAGTAAATTTAGCGCGCGCGCGTAGCTCCAGCAGGTGCGCTAAAATGCAGCGCGCGCTCTCGCACAAACAACATATGCGCTCCAAACACAAGCAAGAAGATCAAACACAAACAAAATAAATCAACAATAAATAGTTCAATTTCGTTATTACAACTCAAACAAATAGTTTATTTTTCAATTCAACAAATAATTCAACAATACAACATCAAATGCACAAATCATGATGCTCTTTGTCGGCCATTCCAAGCCCACCACTCCTCAATGAGATCCTTCTGAAGATCATCATACGCTTCGGGACGTCGAATGACATGATAGGAGGCAACAAAACGGGCCACCCTTTCAGCCCTCCACCGCACTCGCATGGGATGTCCCAAGAGCTCATAGTGAGAGTAGTCTACATCTTGGCCACGCTCATTCTCGATGATCATGTTGTGCATGATCACACAAGTGTGCATGATGTACCAAAGCATCTTTTGATCCCAAAATCTAGCCGGTCCTCTCACTATAGCAAATTGGGCTTGCAAAATCCCAAAAACTCTCTCCACATCTTTTCTAGCCGCTGCCTGAGCATTGTGGAAATCAAGATTTTTCTTACCTTCCGGTTTTTCAACGGCTTCACAAATGTTTGCCACTTTGGGTAGATGCCATCCGCAAGATAGTAGCTATAGTTGTATGTACGACCATTTGCTACAAACTGCACCGGTGACAGTTCACCATTTGCAATCTTATTCATCAGTGGTGACCGGTTGATAACGTTGATGTCATTCAAAGATCCATGCATTCCAAAAAAAGCATGCCAAATCCAAGTCTCTTGATCGGCCACCGCTTCAAGGATCACAGTGGAACCTTTTTTTTTGCCGTGGTATTGCCCATGCCATGCCTTGGGATAATTCTTCCAACTCCAATGCGTGCAATTTATTGAGCCAAGCATACCTAGGAAGCCGCGAGCTTTGTTCATCTCCAATAGCCTTGTGGCGTCTTCAGCATTGGGAGATCCCAAATACTCCTGGCCAAGCACTTGCACAATTCCGACTGCGAAGCGCTTGACACACATGATGGGGTAGGTGGAGTTGCGCGCGAGTGCTCGAGAGTCCAACGCGCGGGAGCGGGCACAACAAATAAGCGGCGCGCGATGGCGTTTCGCCCGGCGCGCTGAGCTGGATATGCCGCACGCGCGGTTTTTGCGTCTCCGCTGAAACGCCGAAAGCGGTAGCGCACGCGCAAAAATCATTAATTTTTCAGCGCGGCTGTTGGAGATGCTTGCGGATCCAAGAGACGAGAAGCACGCAGGCACATGTTATGTCAAGCCATCAGCTCATCACCCAGTCCATGCCTGGCATGTATGGAAAACGACGTACTCCCTCCGTCCGGAAATACTTGTCATCAAAATGAATAAAAGAGGATGTATCTAGATATATTTTAGTTTTAGATACATCCCTTTTTGTCTATTTGAATGACAAGTTTTTTCGGACGGAGGAAGTACCCATCTACACACGAGCCGATCGATCTTGGTTTTCCTCCGGCTTTTCCTGTCACGCGGCAGCTCCCATCGTATACGTTACCCCTCTCCCTGCGGCCTGCGCGCATGCGGCCGGAGACCGGAATGGTGGAGCGTTGAAACCGAGCAGAGAGGGGCCCTGGACAGCATGGTGGTCACGGCCCGAGGAAAACGACGGGTCATGCCGTGCCCGCACCAGGCGATCTCACTGTATGCATGCACATCATCACATGCATGGAGAAGATTGCACTCGTCTTTAATCTTTTTTCTTGTTCGTCTCTTTCTCTACGCATGCATGCACCTTCACTTTATTTATCCATGTCGCGTTGATACAGGCAGGGCGGTCATGAAAGCTGTATGACCAATCACTTCACCTCAATCCTCATCATCATGGTCATGCATCAAGCCCATGACGTGGCCACCTGCGTCGGCCGGCCGGATCTTGATCTTTTGGTAGTCTACTACGTAGTACGTATGGTCGGTCTCGGTGTGTACAGTGGTACTCCTACTGCCTGGCTTGTTTATAAAGACGCCGAGGTGGCCGGGGGACAGGGAAACAGGCTCACAGCACCTGAGTGACCGCTGATCCAAGGTGACAGCACGTGGGACGGTATGAACAAGCTGGAGCTGGACGACGGCATGGTTGCCGGCAACGGCGACGTCGGACAGCGCACCGCCGTGGCAACTTTGATGCCACCCGCTGCTACTCATGTTCCTGTTGCCTCCACCATGGGTACGTACGTGCTTGTTCGTGCAGTGCGCATGCACTATATTACTTCCATAGCTTCACTGCATGCATGTTGCTGACTTGGATCCATCGGCGCTTGCTAGGTGCCGCCGGGGGCTTATTCACAGCGGCGCAATGGGTGGAGCTGCAATGGCAGTCGCTCATCTACAACCACATGGCGGCATCGTCGCCCATCCCCTCATACCTCCTCTTCTCCAATATCAACCCGGCAGCCGCCGCCGCCGCGCCTACCCAAGCTCCGTCGTCGTGCTACTGCTGCTACAACACCCCCCTGCTTGTCCACCATTACCAGGCCCAGCAGGCAGCGCAGATGTCCATGCTGCTGCAGTGCATGCAGCAGGCGGTGGCGCGGAGGAGGTGCGGCCGTACAGACGGCAAGAAGTGGCGCTGCGCCAGGGACGCCGAACCCGACCAGAAGTACTGCCAGCGCCACCTGAACCGCGTCGGCCGGACACGGCCACCTCCCCCTGCAAGAAAGCAACAGCACCAGCATGCAGCTGCTGCGGTGGATGCTCATCATCGTGACCGGAACAAGACTGCCATGACCGCCTCTGCGGCCACTCATACCAGTCATGGTAACAAGTCTTCCGGGAATGCGATGCGGGAGGACGACGACGACTACTCGCGAGGCCTCTTGGACTTCACCGGTGGAGTTTGCCTCCCGGAGCAGCGAGAGAACCGGCTCAGCCTCAACTACGACAACATTGCCGAGCTCTACTGCAATAGGCAGGTGGCCGCCACGCCCACGGCCCCAGCATCGGCGGCGGCGTCAGCAACGGCCATGGACGACGACGCCATCGATCATGGGGCAGCAGCAACCTGGGTGGGCATCGGGGGACCCCTCGGCGAGGCTCTCGGTCTCGCCGTAGAGATTCAGTGGCCTGCTGGCTCCACCTAGCTCCATGCATGATGCTCTAGAGCAAGTCGAAGTGTATCCGTACCGGCGTGTACCTCTAGGCTAGGCTACTACCGGAGTACTACTGTAGGAAAGGGGTTCAAAATAGCAAGTTCTTTTTTCTTAAATCTGAGAGTGCTCGATAAATATCCCCAACCGTGTTATATTCCAAAAAAAATAAAAAATCCTCAACCCCGTTTGCCAAGAAGACCTCCAGAAAAATATAAATAATGTAATCACTTTACTGTTGTGTGGTGACACATCAAATGCTCCTTGCTCTCCATTGAACTCCAAACCAAATAAGGAACACAAAAGAAGTGTGGTGCTGCATTCAAATTCTTCCATTGGACGCTGCGTTCAAATTCTTCACAGAAAATAAGGAACAAAAAAAAAGTAATAACGTAATTACTTTACCCGTGTGTGGTGCTGCGTTCAAATTCTTTCATTTTTTGTGAGGGAGGTATTGCGTTAGCCATGGATTTGAACCTCCAAAGGTTACACATTGCACCGGGCTGTCTGAATGTGGTCGATGATGTTGTCGCAAAGCAGAGTGGTGAATATAAAGGTGTGATCAATGATATTGTAGCATCTCGATCTTCTTTCACTTTTGTGTACTTTCATCCATGAAAAAAGAGGCTCCGCTATCTAGCTAGGCTTGCTTCTTCTTTATATCAGGGTAGACACACATGGCTTGGTCTATCGCATGATACTCTATATTTCGATGATCATTAATCAATAAACCTAGTGAATTGTGCTAAAAATATCACGGAGAGCTCCTTTTTTGAGCAAAACATAGCTAGTCTCTATTGATCAATAATAACGTTTACAGGAACAGCTGCAGGGTCATGAGGTGAGCCTAGCCACACATGCCTCCCTAGAGGAAGAGACACATCAAATCTAGCTATGCTATGAGCTTCAACATTCGAGGCTCGAGGTTCAAAAGCAAAATTACAAGAAGTAAGAATGGTTGCAGTTCCTGCAATCTCTTTAACTATTCCTCCATAGTTTCCCCCTGCTCTTTCATGGATATGATATGACCTGTTTGCAATCCGAAGATATGTGAATATGTTGCATAGCTAAGTCTTGTTCCACGGAGAGGGCTCTCCTACATGTCAGCGCTTCCAATGCAAACAGATCTAACAATCCATGTATAACCAAAACCAAAGAACCCAGATATGTGCCATCTCTATCGCGGCAGATAGCAGCAGCAACACCCGCATTGCGGTTCACCGAGATAGCAACGTCAACGTTAATTTTCACCACACCGACACCTGATGGAATCCAACGCCTCACTGGGGCAGCAACCGTTATTTCATGCGATTTAGATTGAGCATTGATCTGGTCCATTTCCGAAATGAAACTTGAGGCAAACCTGTGTGTCTCATATGGGCTCTGATTTATCCCCTCATGAATAAGCTTCCTCCATGCATACCAGATCGCCCATAAAGTGACACACATCCTGGCCAGTTCCTCATGATTTAACACCTCCATCATGGAGAAAAGCCATGCTCTCACTGATGAAACAGTCATGGCAATCATATGTTCTAGTAGATCGTGATCTACCAAAACCCACACACGCCTTGCCATCATGCACTCGAGAAGACAGTGCCTCCAGGAATCATGTGCTCCGCAAGCAAAGCATTCATCATGGTGGGACATTTCCCCATGCTTGCGAACATCTTCGGTAGGAACTGAATTCATTGCCAATCTCCAAAGGAACATCTTGACCTTTGCCGGTACTGAAACCTTCCACAAAGTAGCCCATGACTATTCATTTTCAGCATTATTTGAGGCACCTGCCCTCTCTTCTAACTAGTCTTCACGCCTTCTCTTAATATCCGCAATCATTCCATAGGCCCATCTAACAGAGAAGCGCCCATTCTTTTCAAAATTCCAAGACCAGAAATCATCGACAACTCGGGTGCACACGGGTATTTGAAGGATATATAGTTGCTGCATCAAAAGGTAATAGAACATGAGAAATTAATTCTACATTCCATTTGGCGTTACCATGGTCCAGTAGTTCAGACACCAACTATGGCGGTTGATCTACTAGAGAAACAATAGGCCTCATATTTTCTCTTCTCAGGATACAGTTCATGTTCCAAATGTGAGTAGTAGTGCCAATGCCAATGCGCCTAATAAGGCCTACTTCAGAGTGTCACGCCCCTCCAAAATCGAGCGCCAAATCTATGACGGGCGACTCCCAGGTTCAGCAGTAAGGCGAAGTACACTCCTTTGAGTAGTTTGGCAATCCATGAATCTGGATTCTCTAGTATTGTCCATGCCTGTCTTGCCAGGAGGGCTAAATTAAATATCTCAAAATCTTGGAATCCAAGTCCTCCCATATATTTAGGCATACTCATTATGTGTCACATCCCTAGTTCTAGTAATGCCTAGTGCTAGCATCTGATGTTGCATCATGTTTAAATTTCAGTTAAACTTGAAATGGGGATGTTCAAACCCTAGCACCAAATGGAACCCAACTAGGTTCAATCCAAAATCTTTTTCAAAGAACCCAAAATGCCCTTTGAAAATGTTCATGATTTCTGATAAAGGTGAAAACCTCTACCAAAAATGATGAATATATTTCTAGGACATTCTGGATCTTTGAATTAACTCATATCGTATTTGAATTGGAGCATTTAAATCCTATAAATAATTTAAATGCTCAAATAATTCTGAAACTAAATGAGGGCTGTTGCATATATTTCAAATAGTGCCCAAAATTATTTTCAGGATTTTACAAAATGAGTTAGTACTTTTACTAATTCAAAACAAATCAAAATAAATAGAAAACAGAAACAGAGAGAGAGAGAGAGATCTCACCTGGGCCTACTCACCTGGCGGCCCAGCTCGCTGGCCCAGCCCACCTGGGCTCCCTCTCGCCTTCCTCCTCGCGCCAGTAGGCGAGGGCGTGTGGCCACCGCGCGCCGGCACGCGCCCGAGCCACCTCCTGCTTCTGCCGCTTCTGGAGCCAGCCCCGAGTGCCACGCACTCCCCCTCGCCCCCTACACCTCTCCTCTCCCCCCTGGACCCCAACCCCTTCTCTGCTTCCCTCTCGCGCGCACCACCGAGCGGAGCTCGTCGCCACCGTCGCCGTTCACCATGGCCACCGCCTCCCCCTCGCCTCACCGACGCGCCTAGAAGCTCCGCCACTTCGTCCTCGACCCCCTTGCTGAGCTACACAACGCCGGACGCCTCGAAGCGCCGCCCCGACGCCTTCTTCTTCCTCGGGTCGCCGAGATCACCTCCACCACCCCGCTCGCTCCGGTTCCTCCCCGACCTCGCCGTCTGCACTGTCGTGACCTCCGTGAGCCCAGCTACCTCCTTCCCCTTCCCGTTCTTGCTCTCGAGTACTGTAGCGACCGCATGAAGCTTGTCCGCACCCGTCGCCGCCTCTGCTTGTCGCCGTCGTGGCCACAACCACGTTGGCTCGAAACCGAACACGCCACCGCACTCACCGCCTCCCCAGGAGCCCATAGCACCACTCCACGCACCTCGCCGTGCGCCCTAGTGATGAGCCCGAGCTCGGCCGAGCACCGGCGTTCGCCAAGGTCGTCGCCGGCGTCGTTTCCGGCGACATGGAGCTCAACCACCACCACCACTCGATGCGGCTCACTCCCCGCGTCACGTAGATGCCCTCCGCTGTCCATTTGGTCGCCGGAGGAGGAAACCCACACTACCCCGCCGCGTCTGGCCTCGCCGGCAGCTAAACGCCGGCGAGTTGACCCAGTTTGACCCGGGTTGACCCCAGTTTGACCCCCCTGGGTCACTGACGTGTGGGCCCCAGGCCACTAACTAAACTGGATTAGTGTTAGTTTAACGCTAACTAAATTTAGTTAGTTTAATTAACCACTAACGTATGGGTCCCACTGGTCAGGTTTGACTTGGACCGTCTCCGTTGACCGCTGATGTCACAGTGACGCAATGCTGGCGCAGTAATGCTTTTTCTGGATTTATTCTTATTCAGGAAATTCCAGAAAATATCACAAACTTTAAAAATTCATAGAAATTAATATGTAACTTCAAATGCAAAGATTTATATATGAAAATTGATCAGAAGAATTCAATATTTCCATCTGTACTAGTTTCATGCATGTCAGAACACTTTAACCTTGCTGTTTAGATGAAACAAGTTAATGCACTATTATGACCTCTTATTTTGGGTTTGCATTTGAATCTTTGATTCAAATGAGCTCAAACCAACCTGTTCTAAGTTGCATTAGCCAAAAGACACTCATATCGCCATGTCATTGCATGCATCATATTGTTGCATATTGCCATGTGATGATTGTGCTTCGATGTGTTCTTCGTGGTAGGTTCTGCCTCCGAGGATATTCACGAGTATCCAACTGAAGGGCATTATCCTTCTACCACTCCGTCAGGCAAGCAAATCCCCCTTGTTCATTCCGATACAATCCCCCTCTCTCGCTCCTGCTCTCTTTTACTGCATTACTACAACAACGATTCATCTGTTACATGCTGCGGTAGTTGAACCCCTTTCGTCTGCATGACCTGTCATTGT
Organism: Triticum aestivum; assembly: GCF_018294505.1. Lineage (NCBI taxonomy): Eukaryota > Viridiplantae > Streptophyta > Magnoliopsida > Poales > Poaceae > Triticum > Triticum aestivum. The sequence continues at coordinate 164,755,022 of NC_057811.1, read as the reverse complement.
CACAGTAAATAGATGAAACCCACTAGCATGAGTAGGAGTTGTTTGAGCCCTGATGTGTCTACTCATTCATGCTTGTTTGTCATGCCTGCTACTGCTTAGAGTTGAGTCAGGTCCGATTCATTGGGGATGAATTGGAATGTGATGAACATGTCCTACTGTTGAGAGCTAAGTGTGTGAACACAATTTGGTAAAGGTAGCGGTGAGAGGCCATGTAGGAGTACATGGTGGGTTGTCTCATTGAAACCGTCCTCAGGAACTGAGTTCTGTGTTTGTGATCCATGAACAGCTACTACCACACATTGGGATCCTTAATTGACTCTCTCGGCTTCTTAACCACCCTTGTCCTCTGTCCAGGAGTTGCAAGTAGTTTTTGGTGTTTGTAGTATGCTGGAGGCCGTGCGCAGCGCTGACCCGAGGGGTGGGTTGTTATGCGGTAGGCACGTGGCCGGGTATGCCGGGCGCCCGTTTGGTGTCGCGGAGCCCTGTACACATCGTTCGGGGCCGTATGTGGAAACCTCGGCCGGACTCCCTGCGGATGGAACCTGAATAGGCGATAAACCTGGACTAGAGACTTGAGTGTTTAGGTAGGCCGTGGCCGACACCCTCGTTGGGCTTCCGCTTGAAGGTTGCCGAGTACATGTCGTGTAAATGACGGTAAGTGGTGAGAGCGTGTGTGAAGAAGTACACCCCTGCAGGGTTAACATCATCTATTCGAATATCCGCGTCCGCGATTAAGGACTTCTGGGTTGCCTATAAGAGTTCATAGACAAGTGAAAGTGGATACTCTAAAATGCGCAAGATAAGCGTGAGTGCTATGGATGGCGTTCTCGTAGGGAGACGGGAGCGGATCCATAGTGGTGTATTGATATGGTGAATATGTGGACTCGTGTGCGCCTCCTCAAAAGAGTTACTTGCAGTCGTAGTTTAGGATAGCCACCGAGTCAAAGCTGGCTTGCTGCAGTTAAACTCCACCACCCCCTTTGTTGATACTGATGCATATGTAGTTAGTTCTGATGTAAGTCTTGCTGGGTACATTTGTAATCACGTTTGCTTAATTCATGTTTTTGCAGAGAGACTTCAGTCTCGCTAGTAGTTCCGTGTGGATTTCGATGTTTAGCTTGATACCTCAGTTACGATCTTGTGCCCTCGGCAGGATCTGGTAGATAGTCAGGCTTCTCAGCCTTTTTCATTTGTAGATGTCTGTACTCAGACATGTTAAGCTTCCGCATGTGCTTTGACTTGTATGCTCTGAATGTTGGGTCATGAGACCCATGTTTGTAATATCTCGCTCCTCGGAGCCTATTGATAAATACTTGAGTTGTAGAGTCATGTTGTGATGCCATGTTGTATTTGCACATATCGAGCATATTGTGTGTATGATTGAAATGCTTGGTATGTGTGGGATCCGACAACCTAGTTGTCTATCCTTGGTAGCCTCTCTTATAGGGAAATGCAGTCTAGTGCTTCCACTGAGCCATGGTAGTCTGCTACAGCCCGGTTTACCGGAGTCCTGCTAGCCCAATTGCTACTGCTCCGGAACACTTAGACTGGCCGGCATGTGATCCACTTCGTTCCTGTGTCTGTCCCTTCGGGGAAATGTCACGCAGTGACTTCCGGAGTCCTGCTAGCCTGCTAAGCCCGGGTTCCCGGAGTCCTGTTAGCCCAGTTGCTACAACCCGGATTCACGCGCTGATGACCGACACGTTCGATGTTGGTTCATGTATGCCTGTCCCCTCAAGTTAGTGCCACTTTGGGTTCACGACTAGTCATGTCGGCCCAGGTTCTCTGTCATATGGATGCTAGCGACACTATCATATACGTGAGCCAGAAGGCGCAAACGGTCCCGGGCCAGGTAAGGCGACACCCGTGGGAATACCGTGCGTGAGGCCGCAAAGTGATATGATGTGTTACATGCTAGATCGATGTGGCTTAGGATCGGGGTCCTGACATTATGTCCCAAGCAACCCAATATGGCTTGCGTTGACCTTGTTTGCTCCCTCACTAAAAGGCATATTCCGTGTGAGATCGCCAGGTAGAACTCACACGATCGTCAGTTGGGCCAACCCATCCTTAGGGCCATCCCATTTAAAGCGTGACCGCTAGTTTCGCTCGATCAATCGACATTCTTCGAGTTGTATGCTAGACCCCCTCCGGGTTGTTTGACCGGCTGACCAGACCGGTCAACTGGTTAATTTTTCAAAAAAGTTATAATGATTTAAAATGTTGTAAATTGTGAAAAATAGCCAAAATTCAAATAATGCTCATGAATTCAAAAAAGTTCATGAACATGAAAAATGTTCGCAAATTTGGAAAATGTTCATGATTTAAAAAAGCTTGCGAGATTCATAAAGGTTCAAGAATTCAAAAAATAGTTCATGAATTCTATAAAGTTAGCAAATAGTCAAAAAAAGTCCGCAAATTCTAAAACGGTTCACAAACAAGAAAAAGTTTGGGTATTTATAAAATACTCGTGGAGTTGAAAGAAGTTCATGAATACGAAAAAAGTTCACGCATATGAAAAAGTTTGAGAATTGGAAGAAAAGTTCATGGATTTGAATAAAGTTCACTTGTTTGACACGGATTTGAAAAGTTCACACATTTGAAATCTTTTGTGAATTCAAAAAAAGTTCATGAATTTGAAAAAAAATTGCAGATAAAAAAATGTTCGCGAATTTAAAAAGAATTCACCATTTTGAAAAAGTTCACGCATTGTACAAAATTCAAGAATTGAAATAAATTGCATAGGATTTTGAAAAATCAAATTTTAAAAGTTCACCCATTTGAAGGAACAAGAGTAAAGAAAAGAACATATATACAAGACAAACCAAAAAATAATAAAGAAAAAGAAAACGAACAAAGAAAACCGAACAAATAAAAAAGGAACAGTAAAAACGAAAGCACAAAAGAAAAAAATAAAAGGAAAAAATAAAAGAAAAGGAAAAGGAAAAAAAGGAAAAAGGTCAAAAGCTTCTGGAACTTCCTAAAATCGGCTAGGAAACATGTATGGTCTTCCCAAAACCGACCAGAAAGGTACAGAAAAACTAGTAGTCATTCACGATTATGGGCCAGTCCAGTTGCTCGAAGGGGTGTGCGCCGCGAAATGAACAACGAAGCAACCAGCGCACCAAATAGGACCTCTCTGATTCATGCTCAGTGATTGTTTTGTTTCAGATTTGCCATCATGGGCCATTTCCTTCTATGGTGACAAAATTTATTTTGCATGGGCTGAATGCTCAAATGTTTGTTCTATCCTCTTGATCTGAAATTATTGTGGGTTCAGTCCCTCAGCATGGTCTAAGGAATTCTAACAAAAATATATTTGTCTAAGGAGATTACATTATATTATTTAGTTGGCAAAATTTCATTATTTAGTTAGCGAAATTTCATTAATAATGTAGCTAGGTTGACATTGGTTGTTAGCTTACGGGTGATGCTCTTTTTAACTTTATACCTTACATTAAGGAACAGAGGAAGTATTTTGAAATCTCTTAACATCGTGCAAGTTGATTTTTCTCACCTTTAGCATCTGCTTAGCGCTTAGAGATGTGGATACTTTAACACACACGTGCATAAGTGCGTGGCCATTAGATCATGGGATCGTGGGACCCGACACCACCTTTACAAGGTGACCTTGTAGCTTTTTTTGAACACTAAAGCCTCATTTGGTCGCTAGGGAAATAACACCCAGGATAAAGAAAGCATAGTTAAGATATTTGTTTTCGTCACTAGGTAATTGTTCCTGCGTTGCAACAAGATAGAACTATTCTAGTACGTTAGCATATGATTTACCTGCCCATATTAATGTGATTGTGTAAGCAAATGTTTATAAAATTATATGTGCTTTACCTACCTAAATAAGAATCACTTATTTGGTAAGAACTTACTAGCTACCAAACAAAACATAATTTTATTTGGTAACTCAATAAAATGGGAGACAATTATGATGGTTTTCATGGGAAACTGGTAAATAAAATAAGATATAGGAGGGCATAAATCAAAACGGAGTGAGGGAGTGGACGTATATAAGGTTGGACGTAACACTTTGCTTAACAAAAAAAGAAACGGTATTTTTAATAAGTATACCAGGACAATGCACATGTGTTGCAATGAGATATAAATATTCTATTATGTTAGCTTGTTATTTACCTGCATATATTAATGTGATTGTGTAAATAAGTGTCTATCAAATCCTCACCGTGATTTACCTTATATTTCGATGAGAAGTTTGGTAAGTAACTAAAATGGAATTGGTTAAGAAGGTAAGTGAATTAAGGTGATTGATTATCATATGGGCAAGGTTGGACGAACGGGTGGTGAGAACAAAAGTGAAACATAAAACCTTGCATTCTTTTTACGTATTAGAGATTAGAGATATATAGTAGAGAATCAATAACCTAGAGGGAGAAAATCTGGTCAAAGACCCATTGCCTATCATCATTTGGTGGAGTGCAAAATCCCTACCCATACTATATAAAATACTTCATCAAGAAATAGGACGCCAGAAACTGGGACAACTCGTGCTCAATAATTGGCAAAGAATTAGCCTGCGAGTAGTCCGCTTCACCATCTCCAACAAGATGTGGCAGCTCGCCAGCCATGCTCGAGCTCGCCGTGGCCTACACATTGTAGTTGCTCCGGCGAAACTTCCCGCGCATCCTTTGGCTCATTGCCACATATGGAAGACCTCATCAAGAAAATTTTGATGGGTTAGATAGCGGAAGAGAAATCCTCCCGTGTAATGTAGGTTGAAGGAGCTTCTAGCCCCAATGGGAAACCTGCTCGGGAAAGACACTGAAAGATGAACTACATGTCATACACTTAATGGCAGGTGTAGTGTCTCTAAAGTTGTGTCCCTCCAAATGGCCATATACATTTTTGAGGGCTAATGTATCCCATGGTTTTTGTACTTAGGGCCTGTGCAACCAAATGAGGCCTAATTTAGATGATTTAAAACCTCTTCTATATGACACGTTTGCCTCCTATATGTTTTTAGCTCCGCCATTGGTGATGATTAGCTTTGCCTTGAGGTCAATTGTCTCATTTACTATCAACAGTGGAGACTGAGATGTGTTGCTCATTGCCTAGTGGCTACTAAATTATTTTCCGCACAAACAGTCTTATGTATCAGCGATTTGGGGATGCCCCGAGCATCAATCCAAGTCGATAAAGTAATTAGTTTTGTAATCTTCTTGCAGGATGTTTTTAGTCCATAGAGTGCACCTTTTATTTTAATAGTAACATCTTTATATTGATTATTTTTCAGCCGACTTTTGTATTTACACAAATCTCGATGATAGGTTGGGTGGCTCTTTGCGGCCATTTTAAAATGGTTATTTTTTGAGTCGTGTAAGAAATAATGAAACTGGGTTCTTTCTGCACCACCACCACAACACACCTAGTTCCTATTACAGAAATGAGTAATAGCATGAGCCGCAACACTTGCATACTGCTTAAATTAATTGAGCCATACAAATCCAGTGTAAGCACTACAAAATACCATATGCCTCCAACTTCAAATCATAAATAGAATATCTATATCTGTCATTCGAGTTGAGATAGTGGTGTGCATACCGTTTGTCTTACAAAACCGTAGGAGAGTGCATAGCTAGCCCTAAATGGATACCCAACGAGTCTCAAATTTAACTTCCTCTACACTAAAAAAACTGCAAAGACACTCATTTCCCACGGATACTACAAACGAAACCATTAGATTCCCAAATAAGAACTCTAATGCTCCTTGGATGGTAAGATGCCATGCAAGATATATTGACATTTTTATTGCGAAGAGGCCAGATATACGATATATTAAACGAAACTATCTCTTGCAAGTTCATCCTTTTGGAAAACAAACATTACAACTTAGTCATTAGGGAATTTGATTTCATCTTCCTCCTGAAGACATTGGCAACGCATCATGAGCGAACCTCAATGACACGTCTGGTACTTCAGACCACTAGAGCCAGGAACATGTTAATGGAGTGGCACATTGTATTGCTAGTTCATGAGGCAACTTTTGTTGTCCTTTGGTTGTCTTAGCCTTTTATTGAGCTTGTATAACTCTGTGTTGGACCTAAAAATTTGCAATAAATGATGGACCCATGGATCTGTCAATGCAGAGGCTCGGATCTACCCTCCATTTTGATTTTTTTACATTGATACTTTGCCCATTTAACTGAATGGGAGCTTCATCTTTTAACCACTAGTCTGCATCCTTGGCCATTTGAATAAGAAGTTGACAACTATAAGCCCACCATACATTTATTTGTATCCAGCTTGTGCAACTCTATGTTGGACCTAAACTTTGCAATACATGATGGGCACATCCATCAATCAATGCAAAGGCTCGGGTCTGCCGTCCATTTCAGAGTTTTTCCCCTCTTTGACATTGATCTCGCGCCAATATAGCTGAATGGGAGGTTCATCTTTCAACCACTAGTCTGCACCCTTAGGCGTTCCAATAAGAAGAAACTGACAACAACAAGCCCACCATACATTTACTTGTATCTTGCACACACACACACACACACACATTTCTGCAATTACACAAATCTCCATGATAGGTTGGGTGGCTATTTGCAGCAATTCTAAAATGGTTATTTTCTCAGCGTAAGAAATAGTGAAACTGGGTTCTTTCTGCATCACCACCACAACACACCTAGTTCCTATTACAGAAATTAGCAATAGCATGAGCCACACCACTTGCATACTGCTTAAATTAATTGAACCGTACAAATCTAGTGTAAGCACTACAAAATACCATATGCCACCAACTTCAAATCATAAATAGAATATCTATCTCTATCATGTAAGTTGAGATAGTGGTGTGCATACCATTTGTTTTATGAAACCATAGGAGAGTGCATACTAGCCCTAAATGGATACGCTATGAGTCTCGAATTTAGCTTCCTCTACACTCAAAAAATTGCAAATACACTCATGTCCCATGGATACGGGAAACGAAACCATTGGATTCACAAATAAGAACTTTGATGCTCCTTAGATGGTAAGATGGCATCAAAGATATATTGACATTTTTATTGCGTACAGGACATATATATGATATATTAAAAAAAACTATCACTTGCAAGTTCATCCTGACGGAAAACGTGCATTACAACTTAGTCCTTAGGGAATTTGATTTCTTCTTCCTCCTGAAGACGTTGGCGACGCATCATGAGCGAACCTCAATGACAAGTCTCGAACTTTGGACCACTAGAGCCAGGAACACGTTATTGGAGTAGCACGCTACATTGCTAGTTCAAGAGGCAACTTTTGTTGTCCTTTGGTTGTCTTAGCCTTTTATCGAGCTTGTATAACTCTGTGTTGAACCTAAAAATTTCCAATAAATGATGTCCCCATGGATCAATCAATGCAGAGGCCCGGATCTACCCTCCATTTTGATTTTTTTACACTGATATTTTTCCCATTTAACTGAATGGGAGCTTCATCTTTTAACCACTAGTCTGCATCCTTGGCCGTTTGAATAAGATGTTGACAACTACAAGCCCGCCATACATTTATTTGTATCCATCTTGTATAACTCCGTGTTGGACCTCAAACTTTGCAATACATGATGGGCACATCCATTAATCAGTGCAAAGGCTCGGGTCTACCGTCCACTTCAGAGTTTTCCCCTCTTTGTCATTGATTTTTTGCCCATATAACTGAATGGGAGGTTCATCTTTCAACCACTAGTGTGCACCCTTAGACATTCCAATAAGTAATTGACAAAAACAAGCCCACCATATATTTACTTGTATCTTGCACGCGCGCAGAGAGAGAGAGGGAGAGAGAGAGCATATCTAATACACCAATTGTTTATGTACTCTCTTTGTATGCATGTATATTTGAGTTATCAGTTACAGAGACATTAAAAAGAATAATTGTATTGATTATACACATATTGTTGGGGAACGTAGTATTTCAAAAAAATTAATACGATCACGCAAGATCTATCTAGGAGAAGCATAGCAACAAGCGGGGAGAGTGTGTCCACGTACCCTCGTAGACCGAAAGCGGAAGCGTTAAGTAACGCGGTTGATGTAGTCGAACATCTTCACGATCCAACCGATCAAGTACCGAACACACGGCACCTCCACGATCTGCACAGGTTCAGCTCGGTGACGTCCCACGAACTCTAGATCCAGTTGAGGCCGAGGGAGAGTTTCTCAGCATGACGGCGTGTTGACAGTGATGACGAAGTTACCGACGCAGGGCTTCGCCTAAGCACTACGACAATATGACCGAGGTGGAAATATGTGGAGGGGGGCACCGCACATGGATAAGAAATCAACTTGTGTGTCTATGGGGTGTCCCCCTCCCCCGTATATAAAGGAGGGGAGGAGGGGGCCGGCTAGCCTCATGGGGCGCGCCCCAAGGGGGGAATCCTACTCCTACTAGGAGTACGTTCCCCCCTTTCCTAGTCCAACTAGGAGGGGAAGGAAGGGAGGAGGGAGAGAAGGAAAGGGGGGCCTGCCCCCCTCCCAAATCGGATTAGACTTGGGGGGGGGGCGCCCCTCCACTTGGCCGCCTCCTCCTCTCTTCCACTATGGGCCATTAAGGCCCATTGACCCCCCGGGGGGTTCCGGTAACCCCCCCGGTACTCTGGTAAATACTCGATACACCTTGGAACCATTCCAGTATCCGAATATAGTCATCCAATATATCAATCTTTATGTCTCGACCATTTCGAGACTCCTCGTCATGTCCGTGATCTCATCCGAGACTCCGAACTACCTTCGGTACATCAAAACACATAAACTCATAATACCTATCGTCATCGAACGTTAAGCGTGCGGACCCTACGGGTTCGAGAACTATGTAGACATGACCGAGACTCATCTCCGGTCAATAACCAATAGCGGAACCTAGATGCTCATATTGGTTCCTACATATTCTACGAAGATCTTTATCGGTCAAGCCGCATAACAACATATGTTGTTCCCTTTGTCATCGTTATGTTACTTGCCCGAGATTCGATCGTCGGTATCATCATACCTAGTTCAATCTCGTTACCGGTAAGTCTCTTTACTCGTTCTGTAGTGCATCATCCCGCAACTAACTCATTAGTCACATTGCTTGCAAGGCTTATAGTGATGTGCATTACCGAGAGGGCCCAGAGATACCTCTCTGACAATCGGGTTGACAAATCCTAATCTTGATCTATGCCAACTCAACAAACACTATCGGAGACACCTGTAGAGCATCTTTATAATCACCCAGTTACGTTGTGACGTTTGATAGCACATTAAGTGTTCCTCCGGTATTCAGGAGTTGCATAATCTCATAGTCATAGGAACATGTATAAGTTATGAAGAAAGCAATAGCAATAAACTAAACGATCATAGTGCTAAGCTAATGGATGGGTCAAGTCAATCACATCATTCTCTAATGATGTGATCCTGTTCATCAAATGACAACTCATGTCTATGGCTAGGAAACTTAACCATCTTTGATTAACGAGCTAGTCAAGTAGAGGCATACTAGTGACACTCTGTTTGTCTATGTATTCACACATGTACTAAGTTTCCGGTTAATACAATTCTAGCATGAATAATAAACATTTACCATGATATGAGGAAATATAAATAACAACTTTATTATTGCCTCTAGGGCATATTTCCTTCAGTCTCCCACTTGCACTAGTCAATAATCTAGATTACATAGTAATGATTCTATCACCCATGGAGTCTTGCTGCTGATCATGTTTTGCTCGTGAGAGAGGCTTAGTCAATGGGTCTGCAACATTCAGATCCGTATGTATCTTGCAAATCTCTATGTTTCCCTCCTTGACTTGATCACGGATGGAATTGAAGCGTCTCTTGATATGCTTGGTTCTCTTGTGAAATATGGATTCCTTTGCCAAGGCAATTGCACCAATATTGTCACAAAAGATTTTCATTGGTCCCGATGCACTAGGTATGACACCTAGATCGGATATGAACTCCTTCATCCAGACTCCTTCATTTGCTGCTTCCGAAGCAGCTATGTACTCCGCTTCACACGTAGATCCCGCCACGACGCTCTGCTTGGAACTTCACCAACTGATACCTCCACCATTCAATATAAATACGTATCTGGTTTGTGACTTAGAGTCATCCGGATCAGTGTCAAAGCTTGCATCGACGTAACCATTTACGACGAGCTCTTTGTCACCTCCACAAATGAGAAACATATCCTTAGTCCTTTTCAGGTATTTCAGGATGTTCTTGACCGCTGTCCAGTGATCCACTCCTGGATTACTTTGGTACCTCCCTGCTAAACTAATAGCAAGGCACACATCAGGTCTGGTACACAGCATTGCATACGTGATAGAACCTATGGTTGAAGCATAGGGAATGACTTTCATTTTCTATCTATCCTTTGCAGTGGTCGGACATTGAGTCTGCCTCAACTTCACACCTTGTAACACAGGCAAGAACCCTTTCTTTGCTCGATCCATTTTGAACTGTTCAAAACTTTATCAAGGTATGTCATTTTTGAAAGTCCAATTAAGCGTCTTGATCTATCTCTATAGATCTTGATGCCCAATATATAAGCAGCTTCACCGAGGTCTTTCATTGAAAAATTCTTATTCAAGTATCCTTTTATGCCATTCAGAAACTCAGTATCATTTCCGATCAATAATATGTCATCCACATATAATATCAGAAATGCTACAGAGCTCCCACTCACTTTCTTGTAAATACAAGCTTCTCCAAAAGTCTGTATAAAACTGTAACATCCCAAATTTTCAATTTGGAATGTTATACATAGATCATCATTGCATATCATGTTTTATTGCATTTTGACAAATCCTCGATAAATCCTAAGCAACTCAAGGACCCTCGGAGAGAGTTGGGGATTTTCTCGAATTTTCTTTTGATTTTTCAGACGAGGATTTTTGATTTTAATTATTTTCTTTCCGGAAAAATATTTCATTCTTAAAATATACGAGAGGAGAAAATATGACTTCTCCAAAACAATTGAAATACTCGAGGAAAATGTTAAAATCATTAATTGGAATTTATTGGATTTTATTTGCAATTTTATTGCATTTAAAAAAATATGCATGTTTTCAAAATGTTTATTTTTGATTTTAAAAATGTTCACCCTATTCTAGATTTTCTAACTAGACGGGGAAAATTTATTTCATATTTTTCTGATTTTTATTTATTTTTCTATGCATTTTTCTTCGCGGAACTTTTTTTTAAAAAAAAAACGCCCGCGCCAACTAGGCCAAAGGCCCAGCCGACGGCCCGCGCCGCCCGTCGTCTCCTCGCGCCGCACGCCGCCCACCGCCGCCGGAGTCCGGCTCGGACACGCCGCCCGCCGCCGCCTTTGCCCCTCCTCCAAGCACCCCCTCCCCCTCTTATATACCCCCCTCGCCTCTTCCCTCTCACCGCCGCCGCCGCACCCGCCGCCGCACCCCGCCGCCCGCACCTGCGCCGCCGCCGCCGCTCGCCGAGCCCTGCGCCGCCGCACCCCGCTGCCCCGAGCCCGAGCCCGCCGCCTCGCCGGAGCTAGCCGGAGCCCCGCCGGAGCTCTACCCCGACGAGGTAGATCTCACCCCGTTGACCGTTTTTTTTAAAAAAAAACCCTTCGTTTAAAAAAAACCCTAGATCGGTTTTTTTTTCGGTTTTCTTATTTTACGAGCGTTCACCGAACCGTTCGTTTTAACGAACGCGTTCATCGGTTTTTCTCTGTTAAGGAACGTCCGTTATTTAACCGTTCGTCCGTTTTTCTTTTTCGTCGGATTTTTCTCGTTATTTTCTCAGATTCGATTTCTGATCGAATCTTCGTTTCTGTTTAACTTCTCGCTCGTTTATCGGAATCAGGTGATTCAAGCGCCTAGAGTTTCGTCTCGAAATTCTCTTTCCGTTTAACCTACTCAAACAAGTTTTTGCTACAGTAAAATTTGACCTAGATCCAGATTAGCAAACGAAGTTTCTTTCTTCCGCCGTTTGACTTTCGTTGTTTCTTTCGAGTTGATTCTTTTTGCAAACTGGAGTTCTTAAGTTGAACTTTCTGGTTGGATCTTTCATTCGAGTTTTACCTGTGCATTAGTTGAGTACTGATTGTATGCTTGTTTGTTTGCGATAGAGTACCCGGAGTGTGCCGCTTGTTACTTCGAATCGCTAGGTTTTGCGGATCATCAGCAAGGCAAGTAACACTTTGATCATACCCCGTTCATACCCAGTTTTATTGCATTAGATCTATTCCTTCAAACACATTGCATGATTAGGATCTAATAAACTGTGGGTATTGGGAAGTAGTTGAGGTAGTACCTATTACCTGTTTTTCTATCAAACCTTTGGGAGTTACTTCTACGTTGCTTTTATTATTGCCATGCTATGCTCGTAGACGTGGATTGGGTTTGAGTGAAATTCATAACAGATGTGAGATTGTTAATTAATGGTTTACTTAAGGTGGCAACTTAAACTCACATCTGGGTGGATTGAGGTACCTGGGTATTCCAGGATTGCCTGTTTTTCTTTTGGACCGCCACCCAGGTTCAAAGGGATCATGAGATTTTCATGCTAGAAACTTCCGTGTGCAGCCGCAAGCTATTATGGGCTCTAGCATAGTTGATTAAGTTGTGTGAACTCTTACAGTGGTAGACTAGCAGATGTAGGGGAAAGTAGGTGTAACGGTCTACCCATACGTAAGGTGCAAACACTTCTGAAAGACTGTGTCTTGGTCATCCGTTACTCAAACACCATGTAGTGCGAGTAATCTAACGGAGGAGATCGAGTCTTGTGGGGAAAAGTGCACAAACCTCTGCAGAGTGTACAAACTGATCATGATTAGCCGTGTCCCCGGTTATGGACAACTTGAGTATCTAGTACTTGGATTATCATGTGAATCTCAACACTATGTTACTTCTAATTAATTTTGTTGGGTTATTGATGACTTTTTAAATGGGATTGAGATGCTGTCAACCATCTCAATGTTTCACAACCACTATGATAGTTAAATAAAATTTATTCCTTTGAAGTAGGATAAAATTGGCTTTTCGCAAAACTGTAACCATAGAGCTTTCCACCAGCCATATATGCATATATTATAGCATTATTATTGTTCACTATTCTCTATGTGTTACATTGCCAGCATATTCCATGTGCTGACCCGTTTCGGGCTGCAACGTTTCATGTTGCAGACTTTTCAGACGACGAGTAAGGTGCCTTAGGTCGTGGTCTTATACTCAGTGATGCCGCTGGAGTTGATGGACTCACTTATCTTCCAAGTCTTCCGCTGTTATCGTTATTAGATGGCCTTAAGCCATGTTTATTATACTTAGTCTCTATGGAGATATCCGATGTAATAAGTGTGTGATTGCTACTCTGTTATAAATCCTCCATTTGTACTGTGCGTGTCAGCATTACGGATCCAGGGATGACACTGGTGCACAGCAGCACAGGCCATTTGAGGTCTGGTCGCTACAAAGTTGGTATCAGAGCACACGCTGACTATAGGACACGACCACTAAGCTTAAGCCCTAGAAAGCTTCTCTCTTCTCATTTCTGACTCCTCTCCACTTTCTACTCTTTTAGGAATGGCGAATGCAAGGAGCAAGTTCATGCAACCAGATGAAGACACGCCGTTTGGACGACATTTGAAGGAAGTCACCAAGTACTTGAATATAGGAATACCAAGCGTCACCGGAACCTGCAACGCTACCTTACCAGAAGAGGAGAGCTGGAAGATTCAAGTTATCATTCCAGGAAGGATGTTTAGTGCCATAAGATTGGTTTTCGAAGCACCAACTTGGAGTTTAGGGAAGAGCATGGCCGCACATATCGTCATGGGACGCATTGGAGAAGTCTACCACCAGGAGCTTAAGGATACGATTTATCAAATTTGTGGACGTCGAGACGCGCAATGGGAGATGATCAAGACCAAGAAGGATGGATCAATTGCAGCTTTCATCCAGGAGCAGAACCAACATATTCGTCGCCAGGAGAACCAGATGTGCACGGACAAGGAAGAACTAAAAAAGGCATTTACGAAGATCAAGAAACTCCAAGAAGAACTCAAGACTACACGCGAAGATTATTTGGAGGAAATCAACGCACTAGTAGGGAAGATTGACGACTTGGAGAATAAAATTGGATCATTCGTGGGAAATCCAGTGCCAAAAGCAGAAGTCGACGAATGCACTTGTCCGGATAACTACATCATCATCGACGACACCGACTCGGAACCAAGTGAAGACGATTGGATTGATGAAGCTGGAGCAGACATCATGAAGTCTTCAACGGATCAGGATTTTTAGTAGACCACCATACCAGTAGTAGTTTTACCACCATTTAGTAGTATAGTTCAAGCACTTTGTAACGCTAGTTAGATCGATTGTTTTGTCTTGTTTGGATTGATTGAGTGATATTGATTGAATTTGTCTCATGAGCATATGGATATTGATTGAAATTTGGGTGAGAGATCATCTTATAATGCTACCGTCGTACTAAGCAAAATAAGATGCATAAAGGATAAACATCACATGCAATCAATATAAGTGATATGATATGGCCATCATCATCTTGTGCCTTTGATCTCCATCTCCAAAGCACCGTCATGATCACCATCGTCACCGGCTTTACACCTTGATCTCCATCGTAGCATCATTGTCGTCTCGCCAACTATTGCTTCCACTACTATCGCTACCGCTTAGTGATAAAGTAAAGCAATTACATGGCGATTGCATTTCATACAATAAAGCGACAACCATATGGCTCCTGCCAGTTGCCGATAAATGTGTTACAAAACATGATCATCTCATACAACAATTTATATAACCACGTCTTGACCATATCACATCACAACATGCCGTGCAAAAACAAGTTAGACGTCCTCTACTTTGTTGTTGCAAGTTTTACGTGGCTGCTGCGGGTTTAGCAAGAACCGCTCTTACCTACGCATCAAAACCACAACGATTTTTTGTCAAGTGTGCTGTTTTAACCTTCAACAAGGAGCGGGCGTAGTCACACTCGATTCAACTAAAGTTGGAGAAACAGACACCCACTAGCCACCTGTGTGCGAAGCACGGCGGTAGAACCAGTCTCATGAATGCGGTCATGTAATGTCGGTCTGGGCCGCTTCATCCAACAATACCGCCGAATCAAAGTATGACATGCTGGTAAGTAGTATGACTATTATCACCCACAACTCTTTGTGTTCTACTCGTGCATATAACATCTACGCATAGACCTGACTCTGATGCCACTGTTGGGGAACTTCGTATTTCAAAAAAATTCCTACGATCATGCAAGATCTATCTAGGAGAAGCATAGCAACGAGCGGGGAGAGTGTGTCCACGTACCCTCGTAGACCAAAAGCAGAAGCGTTAAGTAACGCGGTTGATGTAGTCGAACATCTTCACGATCCAACCGATCAAGTACCGAACGCAGGGCACCTCCGCGATCTGCACACGTCACTACAAAAAAAAGACACATCCGTGACATTTTGGGTCGAACGAATTTTTTTCTGTCATACTTATGACATTTCTATGACAATAATTGTGACAAAACACGGTATCATCATAGATGTGGTGGGGTCCTGGGCGGGCCGGAGACACAGCTGCATGACATTCTTTGGGCCGTCCATGACGGAAAAAACCGTGGTAGAAGCGAGGGCGAGGAAAATATCGGGGTGTTCCTGGTTACGGTGGGTAGTCGGGGCCGAGCGATGCGCGTTTCTCTCGTACACGCACGCGCGTGGGTGCGAGGCGTTGGGCTCTAACTGAACCCGAGCGATTGCACTGCAGGCTACGCGTTACTGAACCCGAGCGATCGATCGATGGCTGTTAACTGAACCCGAACGAGCGATTCCTTCGCTGCTGCTGCTAACTGAAGACGATCGATGCTGCCTCTGGATGAGCAGTGAGCATTGCTGGGGGGATTTGGATGAACAGTTCCCGGTGGGGGTAGATGAACAGGACCCCGTGGTGTTGCCTCTGGATGAACAGGACCCCGATCGATCGAGCCGGTTGGGGCTGGATGGACAGGACCCCGTGGAGGGCAGGATGAACAGGACCACCCCGTGGAGGGCTGGATGAACAGTAGACAGTGGAGGGCTGGATGAACAGTAGCCCGTGGAGGGGTGGTTGAACAGGAGCCCGTGGAGCGGGCTGGTTGAACAGTAGCCCGTGGAGCGGCGCGCGGTGGAGGCTGGATGAACAGGAGCCCGTGGATGAACAGTCGCAGGTGGAGGCTGGAGGAGGTCGACGGTGGATGAACAGTAGCCCGTGGAGGCTGGAGGGGGTCGACGGTGGAGATGAACAGTATCCCGTGGAGTCCCATTTTGTGGTACGCCACACCCCTCCCGATGAACAAGACCCCCGTTTCGACCGTAGCGCTCCAACACAAGTCCGTTTCCTCCGTATTGCGGTACGCCACACCCCTCCCGATTAACAGGACCCCTGTTTCGACTATAGGAGGTCCGTTTCCTCCATTTTGCGGTACGCCAGACCCCTCCCGATGAACAGGATCCCGTTTCAAACGTGGCCGGTCGAACACAAGGCCGTTTCCTCCGTTCTGCGGTACGCCAGGCCTCATTTCCATCGCCTGTTCCATCCAAGCCGGTTGGCTCCCACGCATTCCGTTGCCTCCCGATGAACACGATGCATTCCGTTGCCTCCCCATGAACACGACGACGATGCAATTTCTCCGTTCTGACCCAGCCATGTACACGAGCCCTGCCCGTACGTACGCGCGAGTAGGCGTTCAAGACCCCGCCGTATTTACTTTCTTGCACCCTGGCCGCTGTACATACGTGTACATGCTACGTGCACGCCTCTACTACGACACGTGCGCGCCTCTACATCGACCAGTATGTACGTACACGTTCGCGACCAGAGTGACAACGCTACGTACGCTTCGACCAGGTGGGTCCCGACTGTCAGGCACTTCCTTGCGTGCGAAGATGTAGCTGGTGGGTCCCAGCAGTCAGGGGGGCGAATCGTTTTTTTTTGCCCGGACGCACTTCCTTGCATGCGAAGATGTCGCTGGTAGGTCCCAGTAGTCAGGGGGAAACGGTTTTTCGTGAAATACGGTTGCCCGTCCGGTGGGTCCCTGCTGTCAGGTGGAGGAATCATTATTTTCCGCGTAATAAGGAGGCACTTCCTTGCTGCGGCCGTGGACCCAGCTGTCAGCCTCTCCACGTACAGTCCACGTCCGATGGAAGCCATTCCTTGACCACGTTGACCACGCCGTGCTGAGAGCACCAGGGCGGTGGACGACGGCGAGGCCTTGGAAGGGGACGACGCGGAGTCGGGGAAGACGCGGCAGTGGATGCCCACGCGTAGAGGAGTATGAGGGTTCACTGGTTCACTGCGGTGTGAGGTTGCCGTCGCCGCAAAATAACAGGGGGTGTGGGTGAGTAGAGGGATAGCCTGGCCAGCGGTGGGAGTAGTAGGGGACGGTGAGGCCTCCGCGGCATCGCAGCCGGCCACGGGAGGCAGGAGCACGAGGCACGACCAGCGCTGCTTTGGGCGGCTGGAGCAAGAAGACCAGAGGTTGAACAAGCACTACGGCCGTTGGATGGACATCGTACAGTCACTCGAGCTAGAATCGTTCATATTGACTAAGTTGACAAAGCCCTCCATCCCTGTCAACTTAGTTGGCCCACAAGTTAGCCTCCCACTATTGTGGGTCCCAGCTAGCAGGGGGTATTCATTTTTTTGTGCGTAATAAGGAGGCACTTCCTTGCATGCGAAGATATAGCTGGTGGGTCCGACCTGTCAGCAGTGGGAACGTTTTTCGCGAAATACAGAGGCCCTTCCGGTGGATCCCAGCTGTCAGGTCGAGGAATCATTATTTTGCGCGTAATAAGGAGGCATTTCTTTGCGTGCGGCCGTGAACCCAGCTGTCAGCCTCTCCACACACAGTCTACTTCCGATGGTGTCGTTCGTTGACCACGTTGATGTTGGGGAACGTAGTAATTTCAAAAAATTTCCTATGCACACACAAGATCATGGTGATGCATAGCAATGAGAGGGGAGAGTGTTGTCCACGTACCCTCGTAGACCGACAGCGGAAGCGTTATCACAACGCGGTTGATGTAGTCGTACGTCTTCACGATCCGACCGATCAAGTACCGAACGTACGGCACCTCCGAGTTCTACACACGTTCAGCTCGATGACGTCCCTCGAACTCCGATCCAGCCGAGTGTTGAGGGAGAGTTTCGTCAGCACGACGGTGTGGTGACGATGATGATGTTCCACCGACGCAGGGCTTCGCCTAAGCTCCGCAACGGTATTATCGAGGTGTAATATGGTGGAGGGGGGCACCGCACACGGCTAAGAGATCTCAAGGATCAATTGTTGTGTCTCTGGGGTGCCCCCTTGCCCCCGTATATAAAGGAGCAAGGGGGAGGCAGCCAGCCAAGGGGAGAGGCGCGCCATAGGGGGGAGTCCTACTCCCACCGGGAGTAGGACTCCTCCTTTCCTTGTGGGAGTAGGAGAAGGGAAGGGGGAAGGAGAAAGAAGGAAGGGTGCGCCCCCCTTCCCTAGTCCAATTCGGACCAGACCATGGGGAGGGGTGCGGCCACCTTTTGAGGCCTTTCTCTCCTTTCCCGTATGGCCCATTAAGGCCCAATACGAATTCCCCTAACTCTCCGGTACTCCGAAAAATACCCGAATCACTCGGAACCTTTCCGAAGTCCGAATATAGTCGTCCAATATATCGATTTTTACGTATCGACCATTTCGAGACTCCTCGTCATATCCCCGATCTCATCCGGGACTCCGAACTCCTTCCGTACATCAAAACTCAATAAAACTGTCATCGTAACGTTAAGCGTGCGGACCCTACGGGTTCGAGAACTATGTAGACATGACCGAGACACGTCTCCGGTCAATAACCAATAGCGGGACCTGGATGCCCATATTGGCTCCCACATATTCTACGAAGATCTTTATCGGTCAGACCGCATAACAACATACGTTGTTCCCTTTGTCACCGGTATGTTACTTGCCCGAGATTTGATCGTCGGTATCTCGATACCTAGTTCAATCTCGTTACCGACAAGTCTCTTTACTCGTTCCGTAACACATCATCCCGCAACTAACTCATTAGTCACAATGCTTGCAAGGCTTATAGTGATGTGCATTACCGAGTGGGCCCAGAGATACCTCTCCGACAATTGGAGTGACAAATCCTAATCTCGAAATACGCCAACCCAACAAGTACCTTTGGAGACACCTGTAGAGCACCTTTCTAATCACCCATTTACGTTGTGACGTTTGGTAGCACACAAAGTGTTCCTCCGGTAAACGGGAGTTGCATAATCTCATATTCATAGGAACATGTATAAGTCATGAAGAAAGCAATAACAGCATACTAAACGATCGAGTGCTAAGCTAACGGAATGGGTCAAGTCAATCACGTCATTCTCCTAATGAGGTGATCTCGTTAATCAAATGACAACTTATGTCTATGGCTAGGAAACATAACCATCTTTGATTAACGAGCTACTCAAGTAGAGGCATACTAGTGACACTCTGTTTGTCTATATATTCACACATGTATTATGTTTCCAGTTAATACAATTCTAGCATGAATAATAAACATTTATCATGATATAAGGAAATAAATAATAACTTTATTATTGCCTCTAGGGCATATTTCCTTCAGTCTCCCACTTGACCTAGAGTCAATAATCTAGTTCACATCGCCATGTGATTTAACATCAATAGTTCACATCTTTATGTGGTTAACACCCATAGTTCACATCGATATGTGACCAACACCCAAAGGGTTTACTAGAGTCAGTAATCTAGTTCACATCGCTATGTGATTAATACCCAAAGAGTACTAAGGTGTGATCATGTTTTGCTTGTGAGATAATTTTAGTCAACGGGTCTGTCACATTCAGATCCATAAGTATTTTGCAAATTCTATGTCTACAATGCTCTGCACGGAGCTACTCTAGCTAATTGCTCCTACTTTCAATATGTATCCAGATTGAGACTTAGAGTCATCTGGATCAGTGTCAAAATTTGCATCGACGTAACTCTTTACGACGAACTCTTTTTGTCACCTCCATAATCGAGAAACATATCCTTATTCCACTAAGGATAATTTTGACCGCTGTCCAGTGATCTACTCCTAGATCACTATTGTACTCCCTTGCCAAAATCAGTGTAGGGTATACAATAGATCTGGTACACAGCATGGCATTCTTTATAGAGCCTATGGCCAAGGCATAGGGAATGACTTTCATTCTCTTTCTATCTTCTGCCGTGGTCGGGCTTTGAGTCTTACTCAATTTCACACCTTGTAACACAGGCAAGAAACTCTTTCTTTGACTGTTCCATTTTGAACTACTTCAAAATCTTGTTAAGGTATGTACTCATTGAAAAAACTTATCAAGCGTCTTGATCTATCTCTATAGATCTTGATGCTCAATATGTAAGCAGCTTCACCGAGGTCTTTCTTTGAAAAACTCCTTTCAAACACTCCTTTATGCTTTGCAGAATAATTCTACATTATTTCCGATCAACAATATGTCATTCACATATACTTATCAGAAATGTTGTAGTGCTCCCACTCACTTTCTTGTAAATACAGGCTTCACCGCAAGTCTGTATAAAACTATATCCTTTGATCAACTTATCAAAGCGTATATTCCAACTCCGAGATGCTTGCACCAGTCCATAGATGGATCGCTGGAGCTTGCATATTTTGTTAGCATCTTTAGGATTGACAAAACCTCCTGGTTGCATCATATACAACTCTTCTTTAATAAATCCATTAAGGAATGCAGTTTTGTTTATCCATTTGCCATATTTCATAAAATGCGGCAATTGCTAACATGATTCAGACAGACTTAAGCATAGATACGAGTGAGAAACTCTCATCGTAGTCAACATCTTGAACTTGTCGAAAACCTTTTTGCGACAATTCTAGCTTTGTAGATAGTGATACTACTATCAGCGTCCGTCTTCCTCTTGACGATCCATTTATTCTCAATTGCTTGCCGATCATCGGGCAAGTCAACCAAAGTGCACACTTTGTTCTCATACATGGATCTCATCTCAGATTTCATGGCCTCAAGCCATTTTGCGGAATCTGGGCTCACCATCGCTTCTTCATAGTTCGTAGGTTTGTCATGGTCTAGTAACATAACCTCCAGAACAGGATTACCGCACCACTCTGGTGCGGATCTTACTCTGGTTGACCTACAAGGTTTAGTAACAACTTGATCTGAAGTTTCATGATCATCATTAACTTCCTCACTAATTGGTGTAGGAGTCACAGGAACAGATTTCTGTGATGAACTACTTTCTAATAAGGGAGCAGGTACAGTTACCTCATCAAGTTCTACTTTCCTCCCACTCACTTCTTTCGAGAGAAACTCCTTCTCTAGAAAGGATCCATACTAAGCAACGAATGTCTTGCCTTCGGATCTGTGATAGAAGGTGTACCCAACTGTCTCCTTTGGGTATCCTATGAAGACACATTTCTCCGATTTGGGTTTGAGCTTATCAGGATGAAACTTTTTCACATAAGCATCGCAACCCCAAACTTTAAGAAACGACAACTTTGGTTTCTTGCCAAACCACAGTTCATAAGGTGTCGTCTCAACGGATTTTGATGGTGCCCTATTTAACGTGAATGTAGCTGTCTCTAATGCATAACCTCAAAACGATAGTGGTAGATCGGTAAGAGACATCATATATTGCACCATATCTAATAAAGTATGGTTACGATGTTCGGACACACCATTACACCGTGGTGTTCCAGGTGGCGTGAGTAGTGAAACTATTTCACATTGTTTTAACTGAAGGCCAAACTCGTAACTCAAATACTCTTCTCTACGATCAGATCATAGAAACTTTATTTTCTTGTCACGATGATTTTCCACTTCACTCTGAAATTCTTTGAACTTTTCAAATGTTTCAGACTTATGTTTCATCAAGTAGATATACCCATATCTGCTCAAATCATCTGTGAAGGTGAGAAAATAACGATATCCGCCACGAGCCTCAATATTCATTGGACCACATACATCTGTATGTATGACTTCCAACAAATCTGTTGCTCTCTCCATAGTTCCGGAGAACGGCGTTTTAGTCATCTTGCCCATGAGGCATGGTTCGCAAGCATCAAGTGATTCATAATCAATTGATTCCAAAATCCCATCAGTATGGAGTTTCTTCATGCGCTTTACACCAATATGACCTAAACGGCAGTGCCACAAATAAGTTGCACTATCATTATTAACTTTGCATCTTTTGGCTTCAATATTATGAATATGTGTATCACTACGATCGAGATCCAACAAACCATTTTCGTTGGTGTGTATGACCATAAAAGGTTTTTATTCATGTAAACAGAACAACAATTGTTCTCTAACTTAAATGAATAACCGTATTGCAATAAACATGATCAAATCATATTCATGCTCAACGCAAACACCAAATAACACTTATTTAGTTTCAACACTAATCCCGAAAGTATAGGGAGTGTGCGATGATGATCATATCAATCTTGGAACTACTTCCAACACACATCGTCACCTCGCCTTTTACTAGTCTCTGTTTATTCTGCAACTCCCGTTTTCGAGTTACTACTCTTTAGCAACTGAACCAGTATCAAATACTGAGGGGTTGCTATAAACACTAGTAAGTACACATCAATAACATGTATATCCAATATACCTTTGTTCACTTTGCCATCCTTCTTATCCACCAAATACTTGGGGCAGTTCCGCCTCCAGTGACCAGTTCCTTTGCAGTAGAAGCACTTAGTCTCAGGCTTAGGTACAGACTTGGGCTTCTTCACTTGAGTAGCAACTTGCTTGCCGTTCTTTTTGAAGTTCCCCTTCTTCCTTTTGCCCTTTTCTTGAAACTAGTGGTCTCGTCAACCATCAACACTTGATGTTTTTCTTGATTTCTACCTTCGTCGATCTCAGCATCACGAAGAGCTCGGGAATTACTTTCGTCATCCCTTGCATATTATAGTTCATCACGAAGTTCTACTAACTTGGTGATGGTGACTAGAGAATTCTGTCAATCACTATTTTATCTGGAAGATTAACTCCCACTTGATTCAAGCGATTGTAGTACCCAGACAATCTGAGCACATGCTCACTAGTTGAGCGATTCTCCTCCATCTTTTAGCTATAGAACTTGTTGGAGACTTCATATCTCTCAACTCGGGTATTTGCTTGAAATATTAACTTCAACTCCTGGAACATCTTATATGGTCCATGACGTTCAAAACGTCTTTGAAGTCCCGATTCTAAGCCGTTAAGCATGGTGCACTAAACTATCAAGTAGTCATCATATTGAGCTAGCCAAACGTTCATAACGTCTGCCTCACTCTTGCAATAGGTCTGTCACCTAGCGGTGCATTAAGGACATAATTTTTCTGTGCAGCAATGAGGATAATCCTCAGATCACGGATCCAATCCGCATCTTTGCTACTAACATTTTTCAACATAATTTTCTCTAGGAACATATCAAAAATAAACACAGGGAAGCAACAACGCGAGCTATTGATCTACAACATAATTTGCAAAATACTATCAGGACTAAGTTCATGATAAATTTAAGTTCAATTAATCATATTACTTAAAGAACTCCCACTTAGATAGACATCCCTCTAATCTTCTAAGTGATCACGTGATCCATATCAACTAAACCATGTCCGATCATCACGTGAGATGGAGTAGTTTCAATGGTGAACATCACTATGTTGATCATATCTACTATATGATTCACGCTCGACCTTTCGGTCTCCGTGTTCCGAGGCCATATCTGTTATATGCTAGGCTCGTCAAGTTTAACCTGAGTATTCCGCGTGTGCAACTGTTTTGCACCCGTTGTATTTGAACGTAGAGCCTATCACACCCGATCATCACGTGGTGTCTCAGCACGAAGAACTTTCGCAACGGTGCATACTCAGGGAGAACACTTATACTTTGATAATTTAGTGAAGGATCATCTTATAATGCTACCGTCAAACAAAGCAAGATAAGATGCATAAAGGATTAACATCACATGCAATCAATATAAGTGATATGATATGGCCATCATCATCTTGTGCTTGTGATCTCCATCTCCGAAGCACCGTGCTTGTGATCTCCATCTCCGAAGCACCGTCATGATCACCATCGTCACCGGCGCGACACCTTGATCTCCATCGTAGCATCGTTGTCGTCTCGTCAATCTTATGCTTCTACGACTATCGCTACCGCTTAGTGATAAAGTAAAGCATTACATGGCGATTGCATTGCATACAATAAAACGACAACCATATGGCTCCTGCCAGTTGCCGATAACTCGGTTACAAAACATGATCATCTCATACAACAAATTATATCACATCATGTCTTGACCATATCACATCACAACATGCCCTGCAAAAACAAGTTAGACGTCCTCTACTTTGTTGTTGCAAGTTTTACGTGGCTGCTACGGGCTTAGCAAGAACCGTTCTTACCTACGCATCAAAACCACAACGATAGTTTGTCAAGTTGGTGCTGTTTTAACCTTCGCAAGGACCGGGCGTAGCCACACTCGGTTCAACTAAAGTGAGAGAGACAGACACCCGCCAGTCACCTTTAAGCAACGAGTGCTCGCAACGGTGAAACCAGTCTCGCGTAAGCGTACGCGTAATGTCGGTCCGGGCCGCTTCATCTCACAATACCGCTGAACCAAAGTATGACATGCTGGTAAGCAGTATGACTTATATCGCCCACAACTCACTTGTGTTCTACTCGTGCATAGCATCAACGCATAAAACCAGGCTCGGATGCCACTGTTGGGGAACGTAGTAATTTCAAAAAAATTCCTACGCACACGCAAGATCATGGTGATGCATAGCAACGAGAGGGGAGAGTGTTGTCCACGTACCCTCGTAGACCGACAGCGGAAGCGTTATCACAACGCGGTTGATGTAGTCGTACGTCTTCACGATCCGACCGATCAAGTACCGAACATACGGCACCTCCGAGTTCTACACACGTTCAGCTCGATGACATCCCTCGAACTCCGATCCAGCCGAGTGTTGAGGGAGAGTTTCGTCAGCACGACGGCGTGGTGATGATGATGATGTTCCACCAACGCAGGGCTTCGCCTAAGCTCCGCAACGGTATTATCGAGGTGTAATATGGTGGAGGGGGCACCGCACACGGCTAAGAGATCTCAAGGATCAATTGTTGTGTCTCTGGGGTGCCCCCTGCCCCCGTATATAAAGGAGCAAGGGGGAGGCAGCCGGCCAAGGGGAGAGGCGCGCCATAGGGGGGAGTCCTACTCCCACCAGGAGTAGGACTCCGCCTTTCCTTGTGGGAGTAGGAGAAGGGAAGGGGGAAGGAGAAAGAAGGAAGGGTGCGCCCCCTTTCCCTAGTCCAATTCGGACCAGACCATGGGGAGGGGTGCGGCCACCTTTTGAGGCCTTTCTCTCCTTTCCCGTATGGCCCATTAAGGCCCAATACGAATTCCCGTAACTCTCCGGTACTCCGAAAAATACCCGAATCACTCGAAACCTTTCCGAAGTCCAAATATAGTCGTCCAATATATCGATCTTTACGTCTCAGACCATTTCGAGACTCCTCCTCATATCCCCGATCTCATCCGGGACTCCGAACTCCTTCGGTACATCAAAACTCAATAAAACTGTCATCGTAACGTTAAGCGTGCGGACCCTACGGGTTCGAGAACTATGTAGACATGACCGAGACACGTCTCCGGTCAATAACCAATAGCGGGACCTGGATGCCCATATTGGCTCCCACATATTCTACGAAGATCTTTATCGGTCAGACCGCATAACAACATACGTTGTTCCCTTTGTCACCGGTATGTTACTTGCCCGAGATTTGATCGTCGGTATCTCGATACCTAGTTCAATCTCGTTACCGGCAAGTCTCTTTACTCGTTCCGTAACACATCATCCCGCAACTAACTCATTAGTCACAATGCTTGCAAGGCTTATAGTGATGTGCATTACCGAGTGGGCCCAGAGATACCTCTCCGACAATTGGAGTGACAAATCCTAATCTCGAAATACGCCAACCCAACAAGTACCTTTGGAGACACCTGTAGAGCACCTTTATAATCACCCATTTACGTTGTGACGTTTGGTAGCACACAAAGTGTTCCTCCGGTAAACGGGAGTTGCATAATCTCATAGTCATAGGAACATGTATAAGTCATGAAGAAAGCAATAGCAACATACTAAACGATCGAGTGCTAAGCTAACGGAATGGGTCAAGTCAATCACGTCATTCTCCTAATGAGGTGATCTCGTTAATCAAATGACAACTTATGTCTATGGCTAGGAAACATAACCATCTTTGATTAACGAGCTAGTCAAGTAGAGGCATACTAGTGACACTTTGTTTGTCTATATATTCACACATGTATTATGTTTCCGGTTAATACAATTCTAGCATGAATAATAAACATTTATCATGATATAAGGAAATAAATAATAACTTTATTATTGCCTCTAGGGCATATTTCCTTCAGTTGACCACTCCGCGCCGAGCGCATCCAAGGTGAAACTACATTTTTTCTTTGAGAATCACATCGTCTGCACTATTATACTCCTATGAAACTACATTTTTTAAGTGCTAAAAATAGATCTCTAGAATTCATAAAATACTTCATATGCTCAATACTGCAAATCTGAAATTCAAAATACATTCATATCTGAAAGTACTCTCAAAATACACAACACAAAACACAATTCACAACCTGCAAATATTAACAACCCTAAGCTCCTCCTGACAATTCACAACCTGCCCGACTATTGGTCTGGGGGGCAATCCCTCCTATTCCTCGGCGGCAGACAGCCGCCCCGTGAGACGATGTGAACGGCGAGGGAGAGGATGGCGGGGAAGCGTCGTCGGGCCAACTGTTTTTCTCCTCTTGCAGTTGGGTCGGTCGACGAAGACTCCACCGGCTCGCTCTGGCATGACACCCTCACAAACGGCACCCTGTAGATGCTCGATCCTTCGATCTCTGGTGGATTCTCCATCTGGGATCGATACTCCCACCACCGCTCCCTCACGATCGAATTCGGTGAATCTGTTTGCTCCATGGCCCAGAGGAGCAGCTCTATGTACTCCCGCGCGACTCCCTCCGGGAGTATCGCCGCCGTTTCGCTCTGTTGCAGATATTTGACCATGGATGTCGCCGTCGCCGCTAGTTGGTCCTTGTTGTCAAACCAAGACTGTATCTCCAACATCCTAGCTAGCTTCACAGGGTCGCCATCTGCGATCCTCATGTATCGGTTGTACTCCTCCATCGATCTACTTCTCCACAGCACCTTTACTCGCCGGCGGTGGTTTTTGAATGGAAGAGGAGAGGAGCAGCACTGGTTTTGGTTTAGAATGGGAGAGGAGCGAAGCTGGTTTTGGATTGGAACAGGAGAGGAGGGGCGGTGGTTTTGAAATGGAAGAGGGGAGGAGCGACGCTGAATTTAGATTGGAATAGGAGAGGAGCAGCGGTGGTTTAAGAGGAGAGGAGCAGAACAGCGGCACTAGTCTTGGAAGTATTTTTTTTGTTTTGCGTATTTTGGGTCAAAGTTTGACCACGTACTGTATTTGACAAGCAAAATGTGAATGCATGTCACCAAAAATTGTATCGTTTGGTTCGTATCTGAATGTACTTTCAAATTATATTATTTTTGCAACATATAACATATATTTTATTTGCGAAAATCATGGTCAATTATGACCCAGAATAAAAGGGACACTAGTTAATGTGGCGTCGCTTTCTTAATTGAAGGGTAAATTGATTTTGATTTTGATCCAGTCACAGTGCGCCAGCCCTCTCGTCCAATCCTAAATCGCTGCCGCACGCTCCTCTCCCTCTTCTCCATTGCAAAACCACCTCCTCCCTCTCCATCGTCTCCATTCCAAAACCACCGTCTCGCCTCTCCCTCTTCTCCATTGCAAAACTACCTCCTCTCCTCTCCATCATCTCCATTCCAAAACCACCGTCTCGCCTCTCCCTCTTCTCCATTGCAAAACCACCTCCTCTCCTCTCCATCATCTCCATTCCAAAACCACCATCTTGCCTCTCCCTCTTCTCCATTGCAAAACCACCTCCTCTCTCCTCGGACGAGGATCCCCTGATGTAGCCCATCCTGCCATTGAGACACTGACACATGGGTCCCACCAAGAGCGGGGCCCACCTGTCAGCGACCGAAAGGCAGGGGAACCTCTCCTCTCCATCATCTCCATTCCAAAACCACCGTCTCGCCTCTCCCTCTTCTCCATTTCAAAACCACCCCCTCTCCTCTCCATCATCTCCATTCCAAAACCACTATCTCGCCTCTCCCTCTTCTCTATTGCAAGACCACCGTCTCTCCTCCCATCTTCCAAAGCTAGCACCGGACTACTCAGAAGGACATCTATGGAGGGGATGCAGCAGCGAATCTGGCAGATCACCGGCGGCGACCAGGCAAAGTTAGCCAGGTTGAAGAAGATCCTTACTTGGTTTGACAATGAGTGGGAGATTTCGAGGACGGTGAGGGCCATGTGGCAATGTATGCGAAAGAGCGAGACGACGGCGATGAGGGCGGCGATGTACTCCTCGGCGGCAGTCACGCTGCAGTCCTTCGAGTTCATCGAGTATCTCCTCTGGGCGCTGGAGCAGACAGATTAGCCCGAGGCGAAAGTCAGGCGGAGGTGGTGGGCGTACAGGTCGAAGGTCGAGCACCCAGAGGGTAACGAATCGATCGAGTACGGTGTGCCATTCGTGAGGGTGCAGAGCCAGCCGGAGCCACAGGAGTATTCGTTCTCCCATCGCAAGAGGAGTCCGGATGGCGCGACATCGCTTCCCCGCCGTTCTCCACGGTTCCCTCGACGCTCGCCTCGTTTCAATGGTGTCGGTGCGGTTTAAGGTAAGCTTCGCACTAATCTAATCTTCCATCTGCTCATGCTTACAATCAGTGTGACAACTAATAAAAATCATGCTTACAATCAATCTCCGAGTACTACGCCAATCACCCTAAAATAGCTCTGGACCTTTGGGTCAAAGTTGTGACACTGTGTACAAATAAAGAAAAATAGATTGGTGCTTCTTTCATAAAAGAGTACACCCCTAGAAAACTGCCAATATAAGCTACTAGTATTTTTTTAAGTCTAAGCTACTAGTATTTGGTTAGAGGATTTGCTGCCGAGAAAGATCCGTCCACAATGAGTGCCACACATCACACTGATGGTGGTGGATGCCAATGCTTAGATGGAGCAGGGTTGGTGTCGATAATTTTTACTTGGCACCTCGCACTCTGCATATATGCCGGTTCCATCCGTACATTTGTGCAGTTCCACCAAAATGCAGATGAATAACCCTGTTTGCACAGATAATGAAAAGGCGTGATTACATTATAGTGGCACTAGTTGATGAAACATACACTAATAAACAGAAGAAAATATTACATCATACTGGAAATCGACCCCAAGTCTCCCCGATACACCTTCTGCCAGTGATGAACATCAGTGTACATCGGTAGTACAAGGAGGGGCCTTGAGACATTCAAATATCTATTTTTGTGCAGATCAACTAAAATTAAGCAACCCAGTTTGCAGAAACGCTTAAACATTAACAATGGGACTAGTTGATGAAACATACATTAACAAAGAGAAGAACTTTCTTTATCTACATTGGAAATGAAATGATAGAGAGGACACTCGCTCTATTTTAACTGTATTATTACTTCATTTTATCAGTGACACTTGGGTCGAGCAGGTGGCAAACGAGGTGTACCGTGCGTCGCAAGGATGAAGGCTGGGGGTGCTTAGACTGGGATGCTGAAGCTGGCTCTTTCAGTCCCTGTCTTCCCCCTGATGTTTCTGTGGTAGCATTTGGGTTGTAATCCAAACTTGGTCGAGCTGGTGCTGCGTCCCCCTACCTACCTAGCTTATGTGGCGAACTTGTCTCCTGCTAGTACTCAGTCCGTTCTAGTAGTAGTTGCATAACTGCCCGTTTACACTGAGATGTTGTCGGATAATGGTTCTCTATGGTTGAGTTTCTTTAATGAAATCGGAGGGAACCCCCTCTTTCGATATATAAAAAAGCTATGGCACTAGCGGTGCCAAAACATTGCCTCAAATTAATAGTGCCACTAGATTAAGGTGCAAAATAATAACATTACTGCTTTATCATGGCAGTGCCAAAACAGTAGCACAAGAGCAGGATCAACATGCAGGATCTTTGGCAAACGGTTAGACCAAAAAGGAACATACCTCGTGATGGGAACCATATCTGCAGTCAACGCCATCGTAGAAGGGATGACACCAGTCACCAACATGGATGATTCAATTCATGGACCTTTTGGTGCAGTTCACCTAAAATGAAGCAATGTCCCATGAACTAGAAGCTTCTTCTTCTTCTTTTTTAAGAAAAGGGCTCCAGCCCCGGTTCCATTTCCATCAGAAGACGAAACCCACAGAGCTTCTTCTTCATTAGTTGCAATAAAATTGAGCAACATCAAGGTTGGTCGTGAAGCTCATGGAGAGTAGGCGGACCAGGACAGTTGCATCTCTAACGAAAAGAAGCAACTTAACTTAATGGGAAATTTAGCAGGACATGAAAAAAAGTGCCATTGATTCATATTACTGGAGGCATTACATTGAAAACAACATTGGTTAACGTGTCCTTACTTTTAACAGTGCAACTGCTACATTTTACCAGTGGCATTACATAAGAGCGGCTCGGGGCAACAAACATCAGAAGAGGATATCTGGGTTGGTCCCATTTTTGTTCGGTATATAGCCACCTTATACTGTGTGAGGCTAGCAAATCTAGTGCTGGACTTACTCTGTTGACTTGTTCCCCAGTTCCCACTTTCTTTCCTTTTCAACCAATAGATCGGGTTTATATTGAGTTTGTACTGCGTTCCCTTTATTTCCCTATTAGACCTAGAGACCAGTTGGATAGCCAGTCTCTGCTACTTTTCGCCCCCATTATTTCCTCTTTTGACCAAGTCCTAGATTCAGGTAACAAATCTTCCCCCACCCCCACCCCCTTTCTTCCTTGTTTGAACCAAGTACTACTAGATTCGAGTGCATGAACTAGTTTTACCTCTTAACAGTAAAAAATTAGGTGGTTTTCGAACAGTCGATCGATCCTATATACACGAGGGGGCCTGAGAAATAGTAAAAGATACAAATGCAGCGACGCCGGGAGCTCGGGAAGTAGAGCAAGGCCGGTTTCGAAGGAAGTTATACCTGAGGGTCGCCGGGATGTCGCTAGGTGGGCGGCGGGAGGCCGGATCTGCCCACACTACGGTAGCGAGGAAGAAGGGGTGGGAGGCCCTCCCTCGCCAGCGATGCTTGGGGGAGAATGGCAAGGCACGCTGATCGGGATGCGCCGGCAGTGGGTAAGAGCCATCGCCGAGGACGGCCGCGTGAACGTTGCACCTTCTCACCTTCCCCGGCGGAGAGGATCTGGCTGGATCTGTGACCAGCGGTTAGTACAGAGAGAGAGAGAGTGTGGCCACCGCTGTCGTGTTTAGATCTGGAGAGGACGAGACAGTGTGAAGAGAGCAACACTAGCAAGCAAGCGCGGAGGCTCCTGCCTATATAGTGGAGTACTAGTTTTCTTTTGTCTACCGGCCGGAGCCGGCTTGACCTCGGCAACGACTGTCGAGAAGTCTTCATGCACGTGCCCCGGAGGCGCAGTTCTCGTCATTTTGATTTGAAGCACCGGATTATAACATATAACACGAAAAAATGCCACATGACAAGAAATCATAACCTCACTGCCCAAAGGAGACAAGATGAATCCCGACGGACAAACTAGATGAGGATCAAAGCTCAAATTAAAGATAAACTCGTAGAAAAGGGGTCCGTCGATAGATGTCCTAATTAAGATAGCTGGCTTGACCTAGATGGCAGCCGAGTAGTCTTCGTGCATGTGCCCCCAATGACTAGCCCAACTCAGTTGTCGCTGTTTAACCCTCGCAGCGATCCGAAGCACATGACACCTAATTTTGCGAGATGACAAGAAACCTTTTTTTAGATTTCTCACCAGAACTACAGCCCTGTACAACACAGCCTGCATGATATGTAGACGATAGCCAATCCAGGCGTGTCTGCTGGAGTCTGGTCACTTGCATGGATGAACTGATCTTCCGTGTCTTGCAGGGATCGTCGAGGTACCAACGTATGTACTTCTATTAACTCACCCGACTTGCGGGGCCGGGGAGTGTGCCTATGGTCGGTTCTCAATTGCAGTCCGACATGTGTGTGCAAATGCAATATGAGACGCGTTCCATTCGGAGAGCGGCGTGCCAGACCGACCGACCGTCTGGGGTGCGACGCGAACGCGACGGGCGTGCTGTATACTTCGTACATGTGTACCGCTTTTTCTTGAGGCTTTGCTCCATGGCGCAATCCATGGATACAAAATTAGTATACTATACTATTTTAAAGTCGAGGACAGGGCTTTTCCCGCGCGGTAGGCGGGGCAGTTC
The DNA here is from genome assembly GCF_018294505.1 of Triticum aestivum. Taxonomy (NCBI): domain Eukaryota; kingdom Viridiplantae; phylum Streptophyta; class Magnoliopsida; order Poales; family Poaceae; genus Triticum; species Triticum aestivum. The sequence goes on along the minus strand of NC_057811.1, from coordinate 164,722,607 downwards.
CGCCTAGTCGGTTAGACAGAGATGCGAGAATATGAGGGAGTAGGCTGCTGCAAACGTAGGGCTGTGTGATTTGACAGTGAGTTACTGCTGGACAGGTGGGGCCCAGTGATTTGACTTGCCATTATCATTTTAACTGCGGTGCTACGACCGGCTTGAGTTTCCCGATTCCTGACCACCTCCATACAGGTGCCTCTCCCGATTCTCCACCATGTAGAGGCTGGCTCTTGCTTGAGAGCCAACTCCTCCACTTTTTCCATGCCTCTTTCCCCCACATATGCAAAAATGCCATGTAAAGCGGGCTTATAGCCCACTATTGTACTTGATCCTACAGGTGCTAAGCCTGCCGCATAGGCATAAAGTCTGATGTGGCAAGTTAATTAAGAAGAGAGAGACTAGTTTGGTGACCCCAGGAAGAAACGGTGATAAGCGCATGTACCTAGATGAAGAAAACTTAGCAACAAAAAACTAAGCACCTATGTATTGGGGACTTGAGTTGCTAAGCCATTTAATGCCCATAGCACCTCATCTAAGCACCATTTCATTGGAAGAGGTCACTCCTTGGTAAATGCAATAAATACTACGAAGAAAGAGATAGAGAGAAGTAAACAAAAAATACTCTTATAGCCAACCTTATAGCTAACCTTGTTGTATGAGTGACTAAGTGATGACTATGTATGACATGCCAACATCAGATAGCCTAACGCACCGTGTTAAATCTCCAAGGGCGCGACCGCGCGAGCGAGGCGACGGTCGTGGTAGGCGCGACCATGATACGGGCTGCTGGCAGCCCTTGGATCTGAGATCGAACGGTCGCATGCTAAGTTGCTGAAAATTTGCAGAATAACCCTCCAGGATAGGATATTCACCCATAGGTCTAGAATCATGCCATGCAACCATTCGATCTCAGATCCAAGGGCTCTCAGAAGCCCGTATCATGGGAGAATGGAAAGCTTCGTATCACCTGTAATTTTCCCGACGCTTGACATGACATCGAAAGCCATTTAATTGGGCGTCGAGTAGACATGACATCTAATTGGGCCCCCATAGTACTGTGCATGAATCCATTTATCCACCAGGCAAGCCACTACCCTGCCATTCGCACGCGCCCCCCACTCGACATTTTTACAATCGATAAACCGCTCCTAGTCGTCCCGTCCTTTCACATTACGGCAGTTCCACTAATCCTAACCCTCCTCCCAAATCCATGGCGTCCCAAATCTCCATGATCGGCGGTGAGTACAAGGTTAGAACCATCACCGGCGATGAGTTCGACGTCATCTACACCCGTTCTTCCGCAACGGTGAAGAATGCCTTGCTCGCTTCAAACGCATGTTCGAAAACTCAAATGATGAGTGGGTCGCTGGGCTAGATGTTGAGTACACCACAGTCCTGGGAAGCGACAAGAAACTAAAGGAGGCAGAGAAGAAGAAGAAGCCCGCCGTGATCCAGGTTTGCGTGCATGACTTATGCTTGGTCTACCACATATGCCATGCCGATGTTGAGTGCGAGGAATTTAAGAAGTTCCTCAAGGGCGGCCGAGTCAAATTCGTTACTGTAGACTTTAGGAACGACAAGGAAATCCTGGGTTGGATAGGCCTCGCTGCGACCCCTTCGACCTCCAGAAGGAAGGGCTGGTGCCCTCCCTTGATCAGCCTTCAATGCTGACCCTGGCAGGAGCCATGGTTCATCGTTCGTACGGTGAACTGAAGAAACCTCCGCACACGTTTCATCATGCATGGCAGTGGACTGTACTAGATATAGACCACATCTACTACGCTGCAATGGATGGCTACCTTTGTTTCAATATCTACAAGGGTTGGATGAAGAGCAAGAGCCAAGTGTGCGGTTCAAGCAAAGAAGTATCGCCCAAGAGGAAGAGGGACAAGGACGAAGTCGAGGACATGGACGAGGACTCTGAGTAAGGTGGCAGTGTTGTTGCTCATGGTGGTTCTAATGCAGTGTCTACCAGATTAGTTGCTTAGTTTAATTTCTGGTGTGCTTAGTTTTATTTGAGGGGTGTGTTGTGTTGAGCCCCCAGCAAAACTATGTTATGTTTCTTCTCGTTATGTTTCGTACATTTCATCTTTTAGTTGGTATAGTACTACCACTCGTTTCTTGACATTATATACGTACAATATATATGGCCAACATCATATAGCCAGCAGTTTAGTTGTCAAATAATTTCAGGGTGCTTAGTTTTGTCAAAGAATTCCAGGGTGCTTAGTTTTATTTGAGGGGTGTGTTGTGCTGGACACCATTAACTTATCTTTGTGAGAATCGGCTTATTTTTTTCATGTAACATGGTCAACGGGTTTGACGTGAAAATAACAATGTCTAATGGCATTTCTGAGCAAACATCTAACTTAACGATGGCATTTTTTAGATATCTAATTGCATTTTTGTGCAGGCATCTCACGGATCGATGGCATTTTTTGAGTAGTTGTAACTTCTAATGGCAAAACTGAGTAGTGATACACAACTAGTGGCATAAATAATAAGAATCCAAGAATTAAATAGGTATGCTAATTTCTTTATTTCTTTATACCTTTGTGTGCGAAACAATATACGCTGCCTCCCTCCAGATTTTCTTCACGGAGGCAACATAGAACTATATGAGTGCCCTGTTAAATTTTGGAATTATTCCGGATTCGTTTGGCCTTTTTTATACATTAATTGAGTTTCTGGTCATTTAATGTGCATAATTCAAATTTGAACTACAAGCACATGCTCCCGTGCACCAAAGTTGACTGAAAAATCACATATGTGTCCTCGGGTGAATTTCTAGGTCCCATGCCAGAAATGGGAATGAAATTCAAACATCTGGGCATCGTGGTTCGGCCGAGAACATTGAGAAGCTTGGTTTTAAAATTCTTGTAAATCCAAAACATGCCTAAAAATCATGAAACTTGGCATGGTGTCATGTCATGGTACTACCACGCTGTGGTAAAAAAATTTGCAGAATAGGAACAAGTTTTGGTATAAGTTTCTTGCAAACCGGAGCTTCTCTCAAGAAGGCTCGTGGTTCTGAGAGGGAATGTGTCACCTTTGTGTGCATAATTCAAATTTTAAATACAAGCACATGCTCCAGTACACCAAAGCTGGTTGAAAAATCACATGTGTGTCCTCGGGTAAATTTCTAGGTCCCATGCCAGAAATGGGAATGAAATTCAAACATCTGGGCATCATGGCTCGGCTGGAAACATTGAGAAACTTGTTTTTTTAATTCCTGTAAATCCGAAACACGCATGGAAATCATGAAACTTGGCTTGGTGTCATGACATGGCACCAACATGCTGTGGTAATTTTGTTGTCCGATTTGCGAAGGCACACACATTAACAATCAACAAAGTCATTTTGGAACAAGTGTTGTCACGTTACAATCGGAAACACAAGTATTACTGAAACTGTGGGTGTTTTATCTACCATTTACGTGCCGACACGTGTCCCCTTTTTTTATTAGCTAGGAGGCACCGTGCAGGGTAGCTATTTGAGTACAGGAGGCGTGCAATCAGACCCCTGCGCGTGCTTATCGGGAGGAGAGCCCTTTGACCTCCATCTGCCGTCCACCTCTGTCCCAAGGTCTCCATTAATGGCGCCCGAGCCTCTGTTTAATGGCGTGGCAATGTCTCACTCGACTGAGATTTAAGAGAGAAAAAAGAAAATCTGAAAAGAAAATTTTGCACGGATATTGATGTAAGATCCGACGGACCTATATAGCATCTACTGTGACTTATAGCAAGACTGATGAATATATATAAGGACGACGAGAGTGGATAATAATTGTCTTACATAATTAGGAAGATAATTAAAAAAGCCACATGCGGCTACGCCCGAAATACACAAGGGCAAAAGAAGAAGGAAGACGCATACAACGATCTGGCTCGCTGATCTCTACTTTCTTTATGCGCTGCAGGTCACGGAGACTAGTTCTCGCGGTGGGCGATGATCTCTTTCATCAGTTTCATGTCCTTAGTACGCTGCTTGGCAGCATCCATGGATTCCTCCACCAGCCTGTTGCGCTCGATGCGGAGCATGGCATTCTCGTCCATAAGTTTCCTGATGATGACGCATGTCCTCTGCAACAAGGCAGCGGTCTCCTCCTCCTGCTTCGCCCTTCCGGCGATCTTCGCCCTCAGCAGGTCGCGCTCGCCCCGGAGCTTCGCATTGCCCTCCCCTAGTTGTCGGATGACGCCGGTAGCCTCGTCCTGCATCCTCGCCCAGCCGGAGATCTGATCCATCTGGCTATGGACTATCGCATGCATGCGCCTGTCAGAGTCCTCGCCTGCCCGCGAGAAATTTTCCCAGGACGCCGCGGTGCGGCGGGACCTCCCTGCTGCTTCGGCGGCGCGGCGGGACATCTCTGCTGCTTCCGCGACGTGGTCGGACCAGTCTGCTACATCGACAGCGCGGCGGGACCTCCGTGCTGCTTCGGCGGCGCGGCGGGACCTCTGTGCTGCTACTGCTGCGCGGCTGGACATGTCGGCTGCTTTTGCGGCGAGGCGGGACATCTCTCATGCTTCCTCTTCCATGCTCACCTCTCCCTGGTGGAAATATCTCGACCCAGAACTCACGCTAGCTATGGCTTGATTGACTTGATTGTTTTTTGTGGATGAGGAGTTGAGGAGGAATGTGCAGTCGTCTTAGCCTAGTAGTATTTATAACCGAGTACTACTAATACGCTCCTAAGTGGGAAACCGTTTAGGTTGTGATCGGTGTGAACAGGTTTGCAATTAAATATAGCGTGGTAGTAGTAGTAATTTGGAATGTGACGAGATGCGCTCAAAATTTATTGACGGTTCTAGTTTCGAAGTGCGGCACTATTCCCGGATGGCGTAACGTCGGCACGTTTTCTCGGTCGTGGTGTAGCATATGCCATGGTACTAGTTCTTTTTCTACTTCTGTGTACATGCAAAAACTGGCACCGTCGGATACATATCTTACGCTTGGCGTTCGACAGGAATAGCCTCGTGGCGAGCTATAGACTACTCTTTTTTCAGATGCATTACACCTATCTCTCGGGACTTCTTGCACGCACCATCACTGCTCCCTAGGTCGATGCCACCCACATACAGTTGTACTCTGAGAAGAGGTGCACGCATGCACTCGTCCTCTCTCACACATGCATCTGTAGCTACGAGTTGTAGTGTTCTCAACCATCCGATTGGCTCTATCATAGGTTTCACGTTGCTCCTTGGCCTTGAGATTGAGAAGTTTAAAACGCGGAGGCTAAGATGGAGGCGCGAGGTTTTGGTTAATGTGCGGGCCGCACACGGCACCAACACGACACGAGCTTCGTCTGCCTGGTGTGCATGCAGTCGGGTGAGTTGTCCAAGTATAGACACAACCAGGCCCTCGTTGGTATCCGCGCCTCGACTTTGGTTGGTCATAGTGGAGAGTAGCATAGACTAGTTACTAGTCTATGTTACTAGTACCTTCATAGTGGGTAGTGTCATATTGCTGCATATAGTATATGCATAATTGGCGGACGAAGCTCTCTATGGCATGAGTACCACCATATGCATATTTGGCGATGAGCGCTTTATATGACCACCTTTTTTCTTTAATTACATCTTGTTAGTTTTGCTCCATGGCGCAATCCATCGATACTACTACTGTACAAATGGTATACATTTTTAAAAGGCTAGAGGGCGGGGCAAGTCTAGCTTGGTCCTTTTCACGAGAGGCGAGGGCCTTTGTGATTTGACGGCTCATTACTGCTGGAAGGCGGGGCCTTGTGATTTGACTGCTCGTATAAATGTGGCCGACGACCTGAGGAGGAGCAAAGAACCGTGCGGTATACTCAAGTTTTCCACTGGAGTACGACGGAGGAGCACGAAACACGGCAGCCCAGTGCCATATCCTCTACTCTCTACTCTTATTATATATTACTAGCAAGAGGCATTGTTCTATTGGCGATAAAGAATGATCTAATTTGCTAGTCATCTCATTTTTAGCATTGTTCTATTCATGCCTCGCAGAGAAGGTGACACGTGCGGCCAAACACCCGAAGCAAAATAAGAAACATAGGAGCAAAAGAAGGAGGATTATCACCCCCAAAAAAGAAGGAAGACGCACACACAAGTCTGGGGCGCTGCTCTCACTACATGAAGGGTTGCTGGCCGCGGAGTCGTCACTGCTTCTTCATCGCCTCCACGACCTCCATCTCCTTGCGCGTCTCCTCCGCCATCTTCATCATTGTGTCCATGACGCGGGATTTCTCGACGCGAGCCTTCATCATCTGTTCCACGGCCGCATTACGTACCTTGACAGCAGCCGGGTGCTCGATGCGGAGCTTCGCCAACTCCTCCTTCTGTTCCATGACGAGGGCCTGCAACATCTTCATCGAGGAACTACTATTCTCATGCAGCTTCTTCCAGCCGGCGTTCTCCTCCTTCAGCAGGTCGAGCTCGTGGCAGAGCTTCGCCTTGTCCTCCTGAAGTTGCAGGATTTCGCCGGTCGCCTTCTTCTCCGAGGCAATGCTCTTCTTCAGCAGCATCACCAAGCCGGCGGTCAACTCCCCCTGCTCATTGAGCTCAGCGGGCATGTCATCGAGGCTCTCCTTCAGCAGCTCCACCAAGCCGTGGATGAACTCCTTCTGCTTATTGAGGTGCTTATTGAGCTGATCGGGCATGCCGTCGAGGGATAACGACTCCAGCGCCGCCAGCTCGGCATGTTCGCCTCCGCGTCTAGGGCGCTCCTGGGAGCCATCGCCTGCCCGTGAGAGATCTTTCGAGGTCTCTGCGTGGCGGCGAGCCCTCTTTTTTCCGCAGCCTTGGTTGCCGCTCCCTTGTTACGAGTAGTTCTCGACCTAGAGCTCTGCACACCGGCCATGGCAAGGACGGACGAAGAAGGAGGACTTATGAGGAGGAAGGTAGAGTAATTTTCGGTTAGGTAGTTCCCCTTTTTATAACCTAAGTACTAGCACTAGTACTAAAACCTGCATAGTGGGAACACGTTCAGGTTTGGTACGTACTGGTAGGTGTGAGCAGGCTTGCACTTAATTGTAGCACTAGTACTTTCGAATGTGATGGGAACAAGGTAAATATTAATTGATGGTTTTTGGTTTCGAGGCCCGAAACGGCTCCCGATGAGTTTAGTGGAACATAAATTTCAAGTAGACTACACTGCTCAGATGCGTAAATATTATGTTACTGTCAAAAATTGGCACAAAATACGAAGGAGACCAATGGAAGTACTACTAGCAACCCATGATTTAACTACTCGCATGCGCGCAGTGGAGTAGTAATGTCTTTCTTCCGCCCTCACGTCCACTCAATTTGCATGCGCTGTATTAATTGACCATCAATGAAGTGAAGGACTTTACACGCGTCAAATTATCACATGGGGTGGATCTTGGTACAAAATTGCGTCCGCCCGTGTACCCGCGTGTGCGTGCGAGGGAATGAGTGCGTGCGTGGCGTGCGTGCACATCTTCGCTTCGTGCATGTACCGCCAGTGCGGCTCAGGGAGGACGAGTACATTCTTCTGGAACCAGCAGCACGTCACTGTGATCAATCCACACAAGGATGTCGCGACAACGCCTCCACATGTGCCACGTGGCTTCATGAACTGTAAGAGAGACACTGTGTAGCGTGCCATTGTGTTTTGCACATACTCGAAGTACTAGTAAGGTACACGTGCATTGCACGCGTCAGATTTTGCAACCAAATTATGAATAAATACCACACTGTAGCATGTAAGCTCTGAGTCATATATGCCTGATGTAGACCTTCGTTTAATTCTTATAGTTCATCTCATTCAAAATCAATTAGTTTTTATAAAAAACCTAGGGCCTCTTTGATTCGTAGGATTTCCAAAACGCGGGAATAGGAAGAACATGGGATTAGAGTGGAATGTCGTCTTGAATCCTACAGGATGGTACGAGTGTTTGATTGTGCATAGAAAAAACGCAGAATTCTTTCAAAGAGGTTTGAGTGGATGGGATGTTTCCTATGAAATCTAGTGCAAATGAATCATATGGAAAAATTCCTATGGTTTACAATCCTACGAATCAAACAACCAAGATAGGAAAAATTCCTAAGGATTAGAATCCTCCAAAATTCCTTCGAGAATCCTTTGAATCAAAGAAGCCCTTAATCTATTTTATGATTCATGGAATTGTGCATTGTAAAGCATAAAGTAAAAACAAATAATGGCAATTCAACTAGAAAAAAAGTTTGGGCAGTTATGATACGGAAGATTCTAGAACAAAGGAGAACCACTGTTGTTTTGAGATTTGTGCATTATGCTTAAGTTCAACCATGGAGTCTGCTAGATTGTACATGTGGCAAAATCCGGTGGGGGGCTAGAAGATGGTGCGAGGGGCCGAGTGGAGGGAGACTATGAAGGAGTGCACAACTGCGAGATCGATATTTAGAGAGAGGGGGCGAGAACGTGCGCTGTTGCGCGCAGTGGCGGAGCCATGAAAAATGTCCCATGAGCTAGGGGGCCAAGCATTGCTAATCCTTTACGAGGAGGGCCAATTCATCAACTTAAACCATTTTTACCAGCAATTGTCTAATGATCACATTCATATTAGCCTCGATATATAGTGATGTTAGGGGGGGCAGGGCCCTTGCTGCCCCCTGTCTTCGCCATTGTGCGCGCGTCTGAGAGATGAAGCGGAAGGCATGGATGATGAGAGGGGGCGTTGGATATATAATTAATGTGGGTGTATTAGCTATATATGTAATCCTATATAGAGAGGTATAGATTGATCGATGTGGACGTGGGAAAGAGGGTGAGACCTCACTAGATATATAGATTGATCGGTTTATGTGGAAAACTATGAAAGACCTAGCTATATACACACACACATAGAGGAACATCGATCGTTGCGCATGCACGTGAGAGATAAAGAATGCCCGATATGATGGAGAGGGGGATGTGTGTGTGTGTGCCTTCATGGGAGACCGACCTGAAGAAAAAGATTGCATGTGTGCGATGGATAATGCCGACTGGTAGTGTGTGTGCATGCATGCACGAGAGAAAGTTAGTGGTACAATTATAAAGAGAAGACCAATGTGTGGGTGTAAAAGACTAGGTGAGGTCATAATCAATGTAAAGTTGAATTCAAATATTTGAATAAGAGATCATGATGTTTGAAACCCATGCATGCATGAATATAACGGAGATCTGCGCGGTGTGGTTTGGAAACGAGCATGTTGTAATGTATACACATTGAACAAGGTCAGACTGGTTTGAATTTGAGATACCGATGGCAGACATCGTTTGGCCACATTGCATCCGTGCATGGACACACTATTCTAATTGGAGATGATGGGTGGCTTTCGCATCACATATCTATATCTATACCCCTATATATATATTATATTTTATATTTTTATATAGTGTGCGGATAACTTTAACTTTGAAAGATGGTCGTTGGATGAGGCCAATCCGATGGTGCAGAGCTGGCAAATTTGAGCACTACTGGCCGTTGGATATCATCTAGATTCCACCAGATTTTGCCACATGTACAATCTAGAAGACTCTATGGTTGAACTTAAGCATAATGCACAAACCTCAAAACACAAGCACTTCTTCTTTGTTCTAGAATCTTCCGTATCAGAATTGCCCAAATGTTTTTCTACATGATTTGTTTTTACTTTATGCCTTACAACGCACAATTCCATGAATCTTAAAATAGATTAGCTTTCTTATAAAAACTAGATGATTTTGAATGAAATGAACTATAAGAATTAAACGAACATCTACATCATGCATATATGACTCAAAGCTTACATGCTATAATGTGGTATTTATTCATAATTTGGTTGCCAAATCTCATGCGTGCAATGCACGTGTACCTTACTAGTCTAAATGGTGTCTGTGTGTGTGTTGTGCGTGTTAAACACATTGTACGTAGTATATCATACTAGTCTAAATTGTCTTTTTTCTTTTGGGTACACGTTAAGCTTGTTCTCCCGAAATTTCAAGCCGCGCCTTGTTATGCCGAAATTTCAAGCTAGCGTCTCTGTCTATCGTGCTGCGAAACTCCCGCCTCTTCAACCCGCGCCTTGTTACCCCGAAATATTTAAGATAAATCTTTGTCTCGTTGTGCTCCGACAACTCCCTCCATCTCAACCCGCGCCTTGCTATTCCAAAATTACAACGCGCGCGAAAACTCCCACCTCCTGTGAAATCCCGACACGCGAAATGCCCGTGATACCCCTGAACCGAAAGAACCGCCTCAAATCGGTGGGGGTACTTTCGTAACTTACCCCACATTTCGGACAAGCGCGTCCCTAAGCCATGGTTCCCCACTCCCATCCCATCCGCCCACCCATTCGTACACCGAGGCCGGGAAAACCCGCGAAGCCCCACACCCTCCTCCGTCCGCCACCCAGCCGGAGCCTCTTCCCCGACGACGTCGTCCACAGCAACACCTCGACGTCCCTCATCCACCGTACCGGATGAGGATCCGTCGTCGATCTGGTCGTCCCGCCGGTTCAGCCACCCCGTCCTCCACCTCCAAGGAGCTGCCCCGACGTTCCCCTCGTCTTTCGCGCCACCTCCATTCCCACACCGCCGTCTTCACCTGCACCACCGGAAGAGCATCATCATCACCGTTTCCTCGGATGAAGCTGCGGCCTAATCGGCGCCACCAAAGAGGTTGTACACTAATCGCCGCATTTTCTTCTTGATTCGATCTCACGGTGCTGCCGGCGCTCGGTCCAGAGCCGACACGGCGCGGCTCCATCCACGGCGGCGTCGCCGGCCACTTCCTCCACGGCGTCGCTCCCTCGGCGGCGACGTCCACATCAGTAGGAGCTGCTGCTGCTTTAGCTCTCGCTCGCGCTGCTGCTCTGCTCTTGCTCTCGGTCCCCTGCCTGGTCTGCTCTTGCTCGCGCTGCTGCTCTCGCTCTTGCTCTTGCTTGCGATGCTGCTCCGATTTAGCTACACTTCAGTCGACTGAATCGACTTTTGGGTCAGTCGATTTTCAGGGGGGGGGGGGGCTCGCCGGAGTTAAGGAAGAACCAGCCACAGCGGGGAGGGGGGCTCGCCGGAGAGGTACCCCACTATCTATCTTAGGGTTCAGGGTGGGGGCGGTGGTCGCCGGCGGTGGTGGGGCGGTGGCGTGGGGATCGCCGGAGAAAAAGCTCGGCACGGGGGGCCTAGAGGGATGGCGGGGCGGCGGACCGGCGTGGGGAGTGTTTTTCGGGGCGGGCGGGGCGGCGCACCGCCGGCCGCGGGCGGCGGGGGCGGCTGTTTGGCCGGTGGTGGCTGGCGGCTCAGGGGGTGGAGGTTGAAGATGAACTGCAGGCCCTTGATTTCGTATCCAACGGCTGCAAAATCGACTGACCAGAGATGAAAAAGTCAGTCGACTGACGTGTAGCCTCACCTCTAGTGCGTTCAGTTTCGACAGTAAAATTCAGTTTCGACAGCAAAATTCAGTTTCGACAGTTAAGTTCAGTTTCGACAGTTAAATTCAGTTTCGACAGTTAAGTTCAGAGATGAGCGGCTGATGTATACATCTAGCACTTTGTGGTTATGTATTTTACGTCATCTATTGGAGATGCTATTAGAATTCCACTCAGGTTAACGTTGTCTCTCTTGTCCTGCTTCAGCCTCGGCGTCGTACAACTCACCGGAGCTGCTCCAACGACGAAACCCTCCATCACAGCGGAGCAGTACCTCGGGCTCCATCTCCAGACGCCTAAGATCTTCTTCCCCTCCTCCGACAGCCAAGTCAGCCGGAGCATCCTCACCGGCCAACCCAATCACGCTGAGATCGACATGGCTTCGCCAAAGAGGTTGTACACTTCTTGTGGTTTGACTTAATCTCACCATGCTTCTTTGCATCCTGTGATCTTCCAATTCTTGTGAACCAAACACCCAGATTGGCAGAAATCCTGTGTTTTTAAATTCTCTGTTTTGCACGTGCATTCCTATCCTATTCCTGTCTATTTCCTATCCCTGCATTGTTAGAATCCTCAAATTCAAACAAGCCCTTACACAATTACTTCTGTTACAGATATGTGTCAAAGAAAACCTTGTGTGGTTTGTCCTGCTCCTGCGGTGCTGTGTTCCACCCCAGCTCAGCTGCTCCAACGACGGAAGGGTTCACCACAGCAGGGATCCGCTCTCCAGACTGTATTTCGCCGCCTCAGATCTTCTTCCCCGCCGCCGGCAGCCACGACAACTGCATTACCATCATCAACTGAGCAGATGACCTTGAGGACTACACGGGTCCGCAAGAGAGGTCGCACTCTTCCGTGTCTGCTTACGTTATGCATTGCTTAATATGATGACATGCTACTTTATCGTCGTGTTCACCTATTAGACTCCGACTCAGGTCCAAACTTATGCTGAAACTTGAGTTTTTAAATGGTTGTGGGGTACATATTGGGGCAGCAATCAGTACTATCTGTCTACTATCTGGTTAATCTCGGGTGTCTACTATGAGTTTCATGTTGGGTGCAAACAAACATTAAAGGAGCCATTATCTGTATTTTTTAACTAAAGCTATTATCTGCCTGCTATCATTTGTTTTGGGTCTATCCACAGTTTGCTACCATCACTCTGGATTTGTGCATGCACTCCTTACATAATCTCACTATGTTTTATTCCTATGCATGTCAGTTATTGTACACAATGGAACTGAACATGTAGAGCAAAAGAGACGAGCCTTGCGTGGCAATAAAATTTCATGCAGACGTCGCTCCATGGTGGGCGCAAAGGCAGCCCCCCTCCACCCATTTCGGATCGTAATCAAGAGGAAGATAACTGTTCTGAGGGGGATTCAGAAGCAGAAGACCACTCCTATTTACCCCATGAGGTCTTCGCTCTAACTTGGCATGCTGATGTTGGTAATATCATGCATATGGTGCCTTGCATTGCTTACTGTATACATCAAAGATGTCATCTGCTTAGTTTAGACATGCTTTGTGTCAATGCCATCTGTTTAGTTTCTTTATCGTATATGTGAATCATGCAATGCCATCTTGTTTAGCCAGGCATCATATATGTGAATTTTGCAATGCCACCCTGGTTAGCCAGTCATCTTATATGTGAATTATATCATGACATCATTTTTTATTACGTGTTAAATTTGTCAACAATTTTAGTACATTCAATTACTCTTCCTGTGCATCAGCCATTCGGCACGGTCATGGAAAAATCTGGAGTGGAAACAAGGTCTTCAGAGCAGACAATGCTATCTGACGAAGCGCATGTCTTGCTGGTTACAGATAGCTCCTCAGAGGAGGATTCAGAGACAGATGACCAGTCCTATCCCCCCCCCCCGAGGTGCATGCTCTAACTTGGCAGGGTTATGTTGCTCATATCGTGCGTATGGTATCTTGCATTGCTATGTCATTTGCTTAGTTTAGACATGCTTTGTGTGAATGCCACCTGTTTAGTGTCTAATTACCATATATGTGAATTATGCAATGCCATCTTGTTGCAAGACATTATATATGTGAATTATGCAATGCTATCTTGTTGCAAGGCATTATATATGTGAATTATGCAATGCCATGCTGTTTAGCCAAGCGTCATATATGTGAATTATATCATGCCGTCCTTTTTTTGTATTTCTCATTGCTTTTGTCGACAATGTTTGTATATTCAACTGCTCTTCCTGTGCATCAGCCATTTGAATTGGTGATGGAGAAATCTGGAGTGAAAACAAGGTCTTCAGAGCAGACAATGCTACCTGGTGAAGCAGATATCTTGCTGGTTACAGATAGCTCTTCAGAGGAGGATTCAGAGGCAGATGACCAGTCCTATTATCCCCCTGAGGTGTATGCTCAAACTTGGCAGGGTTATATTACTCATATCATGCATATGTTGTATTGCAATGCTTAGTTTTTACATCATATACACGATATTGAATGCCATCTCCTTAGTTGACACATCATATATGCGATTGCCCTCTGCTCACTTCCTTAGTATATAAATCATATATTTGAATTATATCATGCCATGATGTTTACATAGACAGCATGTATCTGAATTATGGCATGCCAACCCATTTTCTAAAGACATAATATAGTTATATCATCTCATCCTGTTCACATAGTCATCATATTTTGAATTATGTCATTCTATCCGTGAATTATATCATGCCATCATGTTTCCATCGACGGCATGTTTGTGATTTATGGCATGCCAACCACTTTAATAGACACATCGTATAGTTATATCATGTCATCCTGTTTACATAGTCATCATATTTTGAAGTATGTCATTCTATCCTGTTTAGTTAGCCATCATACATGTGAAATTGTGTCATGCTATCCTGTTTAATTAGCCATCATATATGTGAAATTATGTCCTGCTATTCTGTTTGGTTAGACAACATAAATGTGAATTATTTCATGCCCTGTTTTCTTCCCTACTATCCATTGCACCTGTCTATCTTACAATGTCTGTACATTCAATTACTTTTCTTGTTTATCAGCCATTTCAATTGGAGGGGGTGATGGCAGTATCTGTGGGAGTAAAAACACGGTCTTCAGAAAAGATCGTGCTACCTGTCGATGGAGATAGAACCACGGTTGTACTTGCCCAAGAACCAGCCCCACCACACATAACCCAGACTCACGCAGATTGTACCCCTACCCAGTTGGACAGAGAACCAGCTACACCCCTTCTAACCCCAACCCCAGCAGATAGTAACCCAGTTCCCGTTGACACAGCACCGTCTCCACCACAGAGCACCCAAACACGAGCAGTTAGTAAGGCAACTGCAGTGCCCAAAGCACGAGGACCACCACTCCGAACCCCAAGTCAACGCTTAAAGCAGAAGAAGAATTGTTCTCAGGTCAGGTTCCGTAGCTATGGTTCATACTACTTTGCTCTTGCATCACTGTATTTACTCATACCAACTAATTTCAAATTTGAAGGATGCAATTGAAACTCCAATGGCGCAACAGGTATGTTTTAAACCTGTTTCTTTAACGTGTTTGCTGTTGTAACTTGCTCTATGTTGATTTCAGTTTCAATTGAATAAACAGTTATATTCTCATGCCATGCACCTTACAAGTGTTGTTATTGCTGTGTAGTTTCCCACACTTATATTCTGTCTAAGCTGCTTTGTCTTAAATAGATATGATTCGAACTGTATCTATCTTGATTTGGCAACATAAACTAGAATGATATAGACCATACAGTGACCATACTACATAGATATATGTTTGTTTCATGCTGTTATCCTGTCCACCTTACTACTGAACTGGTTTACCAAAATGAGTTTCATATACTACATTGTAAACCTGTGATGTGTTTGTTTGTTTCTCTTTTAGAATGCGGATAAAATATTGGAGAAGAGTACCCCGTTATGCAATGGTACAGGAAGTAATGCAGATAAGGTTCAAGATAGTGAGACATCCCTGTTGGTCTCCAAGAAAGCTGATAAAAACTATATTGAAGACACTGAGACAACCCCAAAGTCCTGTCTTGATGTAGTGTTCGAGTTACTGGCTACTACTGCTGGCACCAGCTCTTCGAACTCGCTGCCTGAATCAGTTCGGCTTCTTGAGTCTCAACTTCAAGTTGAAAGACATCGATCAGATGTTATGCGACAGGAAGCCGAAGGACTGAGGAAGTCCCTGCAGAATTCAGATGCATACTTTCTGGTGCAACAGCAAGTGCTGGAGGATTTAAGCGCCAAACAAGAGAAAGTTAATAAGCTTGCTAAGCATCTTGCCAGCATTATGGGTACCCAGGATATTGTTTCTTGAGCTCTTCTGAAGTGGTTTCAGTTCTGGACTTGTTTTGCTGCGGCGTTTATATGCTGCTTTGTTCCCTATATTTGCACTGGTGGCGAACTTTGATGCCCAGTGGATGTAATATGTGTAATAGCCGTGATAGCCTAGCGTAAGTTGCTTGCCTATTTATTTCCTTATTGTCTTGTTTATTTGTTTTCTTGTAGTCAGTGCAGTTCTTTTTCCGCGGTTTGCTAGTGGCCGCAATAACCTATTTTTTAAAACTAGGCCACATTAACCATGGGCTACATATTTACTGTAGTTAACATGGGCCTCCTACGGGCCGTAGAAACAATGGGCCTTCTAAGGGCCGTAGAAACAATGGGCCTTCTACGGGGCGTAGAAACCATGGGCCTTATACGGGCCGTTGACACAATGGGCCTTCTACGGGCCGTATCATCAATGGGCCTTCTACGGGCCGTATGATCGGTTGGCCAAACATGGGCCAATAACAGACCACATTATGGCCGTAAATGGGCTAGAGTTGAAATCGTCCGTTCATGGGCCGACCATAACGGGCCGTCGTTAATCGGCCGTATTTGATGACGCTATGAAAACGGCCCAACGTATTAACGGGCCACAAACGGGCCGACTGTAACCACGGGCTGAATTTGGCCCACAAGCAGAAAATGACAGTAACGGGCCGAAAGTAAACGAATGCTGGAAATGAGCCCAAGAATAAATGGGCCCTGAGAAGGCCGAAAGATAACATGGGCTGGAAACGGCCCAACGGAATAATGGGCCGTTAATGGGTATAAAGTGATACACTGTTCATTACGGGCCAGTTTTACCACGGGCCGTTAATGGGCCGAGGGTTACTAAGGGCCTCATATGGGCCGAAAGACGTCATGGGCCATACATGGGCCGGAAGTTAAAACGGGCTGGAATTATATTGGACGGCCCAGATGACGCTACTGGGCCTAATTCGGATAGGCCGTAAACGGGCCCTGGGTTAGCGGGCTGTAAATGGGCTATATGCGAACAGGCCGTTAACAGGCTTGCCGTGGGCCGGCCCGCCACCTTTTGACCAAGTCAAACGGGCCGGCCTTTTCACAGGAATGGGCCTCTGTTGGGCCGTGCCACGTGTCGACGTATCATAGGCGCTTTGGGTCCAATGAGTGGATGACATCTGTCCCAACGGCGAGCCGACACGTGTTCCCTCCAGCCAATGATGATTTTACACGTGGAAAATCCCCATTGGTCGGGGCTGTTAACGGGTTATCGGATCCAAAACCGGACCCGATAGCTTAACGGCGTTCCGTTACGGTGGATGCCACGTGTCGGTCACCCTTGACGAAAGCACTTCTGTGACGCGCGATTTATCGTCATGGAAGTGGACACTTCCGTGATGATAATTTTGGTAATGTCATGGAACACTTCTACGACAGCACAGGTATGACTATCTTGATTCTGTCATAAATTTGTCATGGATGTACATGCATGACAGAAAACGTGACCTACTGTGACAAACACGTATCATCACGGAAGTGTATTTTTTTGTAGTGCGTACCCTCGTAGACGAAAGCGTAAGCGTAGCAACGCGGTTGTGATCGAACTCTTCGGATCCAACTCAAGACGAACGCCGCACTCCGGATCTGCAGATGTTTTGACGTCCCAGACCTTGATCCAGTGGGTCGAGGAGAGTTCTGACGTGTGACGTGATGATGAAGTTACCGACGCAGGGCGTCGCCTAAGCACTACGACAATTTGACCGAGGTGGAAATATGTGGAGGGGGCACCGCACACGGCTAACATATCAACTTGTGTGTCTATGGGGTGCCCCCTCCCCCGTATATAAAGGAGGGGAGGAGGGGGCCGGCCGGCCTCATGGGGCGCGCCCCAAGGGGGGGAATCCTGCTCCTACTAGGAGTAGGTTCCCCCCTTTCCTAGTCCAACTAGGAGGGGAAGGAAGGGAAGAGGGAGAGAAGGAAAGGGGGGCCGGCCCCCCTCCCAATTCGGATTGGGCTTGGGGGGCGCCCCTCCACTTGGCCGCTTCCTCCTCTCTTCCACTATGGCCCATTAAGGCCCATTGACCCCCCGGGGGTTCCGTTAACCCCCCGGTACTCCGGTAAATACTCGATACACCTTGGAACCATTCCAGTGTCCGAATATAGTCATCCAATATATCAATCTTTATTTGTCGACCATTTCGAGACTCCTCGTCATGTCTGTGATCTCATCCGGGACTCCGAACTACCTTCGGTACATCAAAACACATAAACTCATAATACGTATCGTCATCGAACGTTAAGCGTGTGGACCCTACGGGTTCGAGAACTATGTAGACATGACCGAGACTCATCTACAATCAATAACCAATAGCGGAACCTGGATGCTCATATTAGTTCATACATATTCTACGAAGATCTTTATCGGTCAAATGGCATAACAACATATGTTGTTCCCTTTGTCATCTGGATGTTACTTGCCCGAGATTCGATCGTCGGTATCATCATACCTAGTTCAATCTCATTACCGGCAAGTCTCTTTACTCGTTCCGTAGTGCATCATCCCGCAACTAACTCATTAGTCACATTGCTTGCAAGGCTTATTGTGATGTGCATTACCGAGAGGGCCCAGAGATACCTCTCCGACAATCGGAGAGACAAATCCTAATCTCGATGTATGCCAACTCAACAAACACCATCGGAGACACCTGTAGAGCATCTTTATAATCACCCAATTATGTTGTGGCGTTTGATAGCTGATACGTCTCCAACGTATCTATAGTTTTTGATTGTTCCATGCTATTATATTATCTGTTTTGGATGCTTAATGGGCTTTAATATGGTCTTTTATATTATTTTTGGGACTAACCTATTAACCGAAGGCCCAATGCCAGTTTCTGTTTTTTTGCCTATTTAAGTGTTTTGTAGAGAAGGAATACCAAACGGAATCCAAACAAAATGAAACCTTCGTGTTGATCTTTCTTGGAACAAACACAATCCATAAGACTTGGAGTTGAAGTCTGGAACTCCGCGAGGTGGCCACGAGGTAGGAGGGCGCGCCCAGGGGGTAGGCGTGCCCCCACCCTCGTGGGCCCCACGGAGCTCCACCGACGTACTTCTTTCACCTATATATACTCTTATACCCTAAAAACATCAGGGGAGCCACGAAACCACTTTTCCACCGCCGCAACCTTCTGTACCGGTGAGATCCCATCTTGGGGCCTTTTTCGGTGATCTGCCAAATGGGGAATCAATCACTGAGGGCTTCTACATCAACACCATAGCCTTTCCGATGAAGCGTGAGTAGTTTAGCATAGACCTTCGGGTCCATAGTTATTAGCTAGATGGCTTCTTCTCTCTCTTTGGTTCTCAATACAAAGTTCTCCTTGATGTTCTTGGGGATCTATTCGATGTAATACTCTTTTGCGGTGTGTTTGCCGAGATCCGATGAATTGTGGATTTTTGATCAAGATTATCTATGAATAATATTTGGTTCTTCTCTGAATTCTTATATGTTGTAACGCCCCGGATGTAACTTTCCATATTTGTAACTCCAAATCTTGCCATTTCCGGCCATGTGATATGATATTTCCTTCATGGTTGGTTTTTTGTCTTCCATTTTGCATTTTGTTCATGTCATGCATTTCATATCATGTCATAATGTGCATCTCATTTGCATTCGTGTTCGTCTCATGCATCCGGTCATTTTCCTCGTTGTCCGTTTCGTAATCCGACACTCCCACATGCACCCGTTGCACCCCTCTAATCTCGTTTTGTGAGCGGAAGAAAAAGTTCTTGGAATGGGCTGAGATTTGTCAAGTGGCCTTGGTACATCACCGGTAGGCCGCCTGTCAAATTTCGTTCCATTTGGAGGTCGTTTGATGCCCCAACGGTTAACCGGGTAACCGCAAAAGCCTCTCTCTCTTTGAAGCCCATCACCCCTCCAAAACAGCCCACTAACCCATCTAAACCCCCCTCCATGCTCTCCGTCGTTGGATTACGATTGTGTGGGCAAAAACCGCACCTCATTTGGACTCTCCTAGCTCCCTCTACCTATAAATAGAGACCTCCCCCCGAAATTCCGGGTCCAAACCCTAGCCCCGCTCCTCTCTACGCGTCGGACACGTCCGGGCGGCGCCGGACTCGTTCGCCGCTGCGCCCGCAGCCAATCGGGCAATGCCACATGGCGCGCCGCCGCCTCCCATCGCCGCGGCCCGCTCGGGCCCGAGGCCAGCCTCCCCCCCGAGCCCGTCTGCCTCCGCCGCCGAGCCCACGCGCCCGCGACCCCGCGCCGCCTTGATCCTCCTGCGCCGCCGCAGCGCTCCTCCGCCACCACGCCGTCGCCGGTCTCTGCTCCGGTGCCGCCCGTCGCCTCGCCGACCGCGCCCGAGCCCGCCTGCGTCCACGCCCGCTGGTCGCCGCCGCCGTCCTCGTCTCTACCAGATCCGGCTCCAGTCACCTCGTCTCCGGCGACCCTGCGCTCCGGATGCTGCTTCCCCGCAAGTCCGGCGACCCGATCCTGCGATCCTCGAAGTCCGTGCCGCGAAACCCTAGATCTGGTTCGGAGGGTATATTTTCTACTGTCCCTAAAACCCTTTAATTTTTATACCTCCTTCAACATGCTATATCTCCATGACCGTGACTCCAATTCATGCATATGTTATGTCGAAATGTTATTCTCGTTAAGCTCTTCATGTTAGTGGCATTTGCATGCATGTTACTGTCCAAGTTGATGCCATTATCCTCGTTGCAAGAGTGCTATAAAATGTTAACTGCTGGTTCTTAACAGAACATGGAGTTTTGTCATTTTTGTTGCATTTTGTATGTGCATCCTATGAGCACGAGGTCTACATGTGTTTTGAGCTCCATCATGCCATCTTTACAAGGGTGCAAGTCTTGTATTTTTATAAACTATGTGGTGACTAGCACAAGCATGGAAAGTAGGCTCCGTGATGTTACTGTTTTCAGGCACTTGCTGATTTTGCCAAGTCCTTTTCCTGATGTTATTTTGATGCCATGTAAACTTGTTGCTACTATGAGATCCATGCACATTTTTAGATAGTTCAGTAAACATGTTTTGAAGATGTCGTTTTTCTATATCCATTCATACGTCGGGTTGCAGTTATGTAGTAGTTTATCATGTCATTACCATGCTCTACTTTTGCTAAATATTGTTCCTGGCAGATTGTTAACATGTTAATCAATATTGCCATGTGCTTTGCTAGTGATCCATGCATCCTATAAACTTGCTCTTGCCATGTTTACCTTCATGAACATGTCTTATTACTGTTGGTATGCTTGTGTTGTCATCTAATGCTTTGTGGTGAGTGACATGAGCTTGCAAAGTTGCTATCATGAATCTGTTTCTACCATGTTTTGAAATCTATTTATAAAACTTGCTATGTTGTTTGCATGCTCTAAATCTGTTTATAAAACTTGCTATGTTTGCATGGGTGTAATCGTATTTATTGTGCCTTTTTGGCTCATGATCAGTAAGGGAGTTTTGTTCTATGTGTTTAGCACTAGCACGCCATGCCTTTGTTTGACATGATATGATCCCATTGCATGTTGTGTGCTTGCTCTAAACATTGCTTCCTGATGTTGTTTTTGACATGTTAGTATTTTCACTGTCTGTGAAGCTGATATCTTTTGCACTTTTTCCATGTTTGTTTGAACCTGTTATAGTGTGTTTTAGCCGTAGCTCAGTGTTCATGTTTTGTCAAGCGTCTCTGGTACATCACTGCCATATGCTTTGTTGCTATGTTGGAGTGCAGTATCTTAGTTTCTTGTTGCATTCTAAGTGCTATCATGCTGTTAATCGCAGTTTTGCATCATCCTTCTATTGCTTGTCATTTGCAACCCGTGCATCCGTTTTCGGTGATCCTTATATCGATTTTGACCGAAATCACCTCATCTTTCTAGCGGCATACTTGGTTTGCGAATTTGATTCCTTGATCATTCTTTCCCTTCCGGAGCATGCATATGCATTGCATATCATATCTTGCATATCATGCCATGTATTGCATCATGTTGCTTGTGCATTGCACCGTGATTGATTGTTGTTCCATTGCTTGTGTTCTTGCTTTGGGTAGAGCCGGGATACGAGTACGTGAACGAGGAACCTGTTGAGTACGCTAACGAGGAGCAAGCTTTCGACAACTCTGAGAACTTTGCAGGCAAGATGACCATTACCCTCGATATCACTTCTATCTTTGCTTGCTAGTTGTTCGTTCTATCTCTATGTAGCGCTACCTACCACTTGTTTGTCATGCCTCCCATATTGCCATGTCAAGCCTCTAACCCACCTTCCTAGCAAACCATTGTTTGGCTATGTTACCGCTTTTGCTCGGCCCCTCTTATAGCATTGTTAGTTGCAGGTGAAGTTGAAGATTGCTCCATGTTGGAACATGATTATGTTGGGGTATCACAATATCTCTTATTTTAATTAATGCATCTATATAATTGGTAAAGGGTGGAAGGCTCGGCCTTATGCCTGGTGTTTTGTTCCACTCTTGCCGCCTTAGTTTCCGTCATACCGGTGTTATGTTCCTTGATTTTGCGTTCTTTACGCGGTTGGGGTTATGGGACCCCCTTGACAGTTCGTCTTGAATAAAACTCCTCCAGCAAGGCCCAACCTTGGTTTTACATTTGCCTAACAACCTATAACTTCCCCTTGGGGTCGCGACCCCGAGGGTCATCTTTATTTGAACCCCCCCCCCCGCCCCCCGGGCCAGTGCTCCTCTGAGTGTTGGTCCGAACCGGGCAGCCTGCGGGGCCTCCTCGGGGAAACTCGAGGGCTGGTTTTACTCGTAGCTTGACCTATCCGGTGTGCCCTGAAAACGAGATATGTGCAGCTCCTATCGGGATTTGTCGGCACAGTCGGGCGGTCTTGCTGGTCTTGTTTTACCATTGTCGAAATGTCTTGTAACCGGGATTCCGAGTCTGATCGGGTTGTGATGGGCTAAGTTGGGACACCCCTGCAGGGTATAAACTTTCGAGAGCCATGCCCGCGGTTATGTGGCAGATGAGAATTTGTTAATGCCTGGTTGTAGACAACTTGACACTTGACTTAATTAAAATGCATCAACCGCGTGTGTAGCCTTGATGGTCTCTTTTCGGTGGTGTCCGGGAAGTGAACACGGTTTGGGTTATGTTTGAACGTAATTAGTTCCAGGATCACTTCTCGATCACTTCTAGCTTCACGACCGTTGCGTAACTTCTCATCTTACTCTCATTTGTGTATGTTAGCCACCATGTTTGCATAGCGCTTGCTGCAACTCCACCTCATTACCTTATCCTACCCATAAGCTTAAATAGTCTTGATTTGGCGGGTTTTGAGATTGCTGAGTCCTCGTGACTCACAGATACTACCAAAACAGTTGCAGGTGCCGATGATGCCGGTGCAGGTGATGCTACCGAACTCAAGTGGGAGTTTGACGAGAACCTTGGTCGTTACTATGTTTCGTTTCCTGATGATCAAATGGAGCCCAGTTGGGCCGATCGGGGATCTAGCATTTGGGTTTATCTTCTTTTATTCGGATTTGACCGTAGTCGGTCTATGTGTGTACTTTGGATGATGTATGAATTATTTAAGTATTGTGTGAAGTGGCGATTGTAAGCCAACTCTCTTTATCCCTTTCTTGTTCATTACATGGGATTGTGTGAAGATGACCCTTCTTGCGACAAAACCACAATGCGGTTATGCCTCTAAGTCGTGCCTCGACACGTGGGAGATATAGCCGCATCGTGGGCGTTACATATGCATGATTTGATATCTTTGCAAGTCTTTTCGAATTATCAGTTTAGTTTGGCCTACTAGATTGATCTTTCTTGCAATGGGAGAAGTGCTTAGCTTTGGGTTCAATCTTGCGGTGTCCTTTCCCAGTGATAGTAGGGGCAGCAAGGCACGTATTGTATTGTTGCCATCGAGGATAAAAAGATGGGTTTTATATCATATTGCTTGAGTTTATCCCTCTACATCATCTCATCTTGCTTAATGCGTTACTCTGTTCTTATGAACTTAATACTCTAGATGCATGCTGGATAGCGATCGATGTGTGGAGTAATAGTAGTAGATGCAGAATCGTTTCGGTCTACTTGACACGGATGTGATGCCTATATTCACGATCATTGCTTAGATATTCTCATAACTATGCGCTTTTCTATCAATTGCTCGGCAGTAATTTGTTCACTCACCGTAATACATGCTATCTTGAGAGAAGCCACTAGTGAAACCTATGGCCCCCAGGTCTCTTCCTTATTATATTGCATTTCCTTTATTTACATCGCATCTCGTTTACTATTTTGTAATCTTTACTTTCCAATCTATACAACAAAAATACCAAAAATATTTATCTTACTATCTTTATTAGATCTCACTTTTGCGAGTGACCGTGAAGGGATTGACAACCCCTTTATCGCGTTGGTTGCAAGGTTCTTGATTGTTTGTGTAGGTACTAGGTGACTTGCATGTTATCTCCTACTGGATTGATACCTTGGTTCTCAAAAACTGAGGGAAATACTTACGCTACTTTTCTGCATCACCCTTTCCTCTTCAAGGGAAAACCAACGCATGCTCAAGAGGTAGCAAGAAGGATTTCTCGCGCCGTTGCCGGGGAGATCTATGCCAAGTCAAGACATACCAAGTACCCATCGTAAACTCTTCTCCCTCGCATTACATTATTTGCCATTCGCCTCTTGTTTTCCTCTCCCCCACTTCTAAAACGATTTTCAAAACCTTTGCCTTTTCTTCTCCCTTTTCCGTTCGCCTCTTTTCGCTTGCTTCTTGTGTGCTTGTGTGTTGGATTGATTGTTTGTCACGATGGCTCAAGATAATAGTAAATTATGTGACTTTTCCAATACCAACAACCATGATTTTATTAGCACTCCGATTGCTCCTACAACTGATGCTGAATCTTGTGAAATTAATACCGCTTTGTTGAATCTTGTTATGGAAGATCAATTTTCTGGCCTTCCTAGTGAAGATGCCGCTACCCATCTAAACAACTTCGTTGATTTGTGTGATATGCAAAAGAAGAAAGATGTGAATAATGATATTGTTAAATTGAAGTTATTTCCGTTTTCGCTTAGAGATCGTGCTAAAACTTGGTTCTCTTCTTTGCCTAAAAATAGTATTGATTCATGGAATAAGTGCAAAGATGCTTTTATCTCTAAGTATTTTCCTCCCGCCAAGATCATCTCTCTCAGGAACGATATTATGAATTTTAAGCAACTTGATCATGAGCATGTTGCACAAGCTTGGGAGAGAATGAAATTAATGATACGTAATTGCCCTACACATGGTTTGAATTTATGGATGATTATACAAAAAAATTATGCCGGATTGAATTTTGCTTCTAGAAATCTTTTAGATTCGGCCGCGGGAGGCACTTTTATGGAAACCACTTTAGGAGAAGCTACTAAACTCCTAGATAATATTATGGTTAATTATTCTCAATGGCACACCGAAAGATCCACTAGTAAAAAGGTTCATGCGATTGAAGAGATTAATGTTTTGAGTGGAAAGATGGATGAACTTATGAAATTGTTTGCTAATAAAAGTGTTTCTTCTGATCTTAATGATATGCCTTTGTCCACTTTGATTGAGAATAATAATGAATCCATGGATGTGAATTTTGTTGGTAGGAACAATTTTGGTAACAACCCGTTTAGAGGAAATTTTAATTCTAGGCCATTTCCTAGTAATTCCTCTAATAATTATGGTAATTCCTATGACAACTCTTATGGAAATTTTAATAAGATGCCCTCTGATTTTGGGACTAGTGTTAAAGAATTTATGAATGCGCAAAAGAATTTCAATGCTTTGCTTGAAGAAAAATTGCCTAAGATTGATGAGTTAGCTAGGAACGTGGATAGAATTTCTCTTGATGTTGATTCTTTGAAACTTAGATCTATTCCACCTAAGCATGACATCAATGAGTCTCTCAAAGCCATGAGAATTTCCATTGATGAGTGCAAAGAAAGACCCGCTAGGATGCGTGCTAAAAAAGATTGCTTTGTGAAAGCGTGTTCTTCTAGTTTTCATGATAATAATGATGAAGATCTAAAAGTGATTGATGTGACTCCTTTTAAATCTTTGTTTTCCAATATGAATTTTGATAAAGATGGGACCAGAGATGAGTCAACTTTAGTTAAAAGGCGTCCCAATGATTCGGAGGTTTTAGATCTTGATGCAAAATTTTATAAAAGTGGGATTGAAGAGGTCAAAACTTTACATAGCAATGAACCCACTATTTTGGATTTCAAGGAATTTAATTGTGATAATTGCTCTTTGATAGATTGTATTTCCTTGTTGCAATCCATGTTAAATTCTCCTCATGCTTATAATCAAAAAAAGCTTTTACTAAACATATCGTTGATGCTTTAATGCAATCTTATGAAGAAAAGCTTGAACTAGAAGTTCCTATCCCTAGAAAACTTTATGATGAGTGGGAACCTACTATTAAAATTAATATTAAAGATTATGAATGCTATGCTTTATGTGATTTGGGTGCTAGTGTTTCCACGATCCCAAAAACTATGTCCAATGTGCTAGGTTTCCGTGAATTTGATGATTGTTCTTTTAATTTGCACCTTGCGGATTCCACCATTAAGAAACCTATGGGAAGGATTAATGATGTTCTTATTGTTGCAAATAGTAATTATGTGCCCGTAGATTTCATTGTTCTTGATATAGATTGCAATCCTACATGTCCTATTATTCTAGGTAGACCTTTCCTTAGAACGATTGGTGCAATTATTGACATGAAAGAAGAAAATATTAGATTCCAATTTCCCTTAAGGAAATGCATGGAACACTTTCCTAGAAATAAAATTAAATTTCCTTATGAATCAATTATGAGAGCCACTTATGGATTGCATACCAAAGATGACAATACCTACACTGGTGCGCGTCGGTCCTAAACAAACGGGTTTTTACCCCTTTCTGCGATGACATTTGAAACCGTCGCCAAGTGAGTGTGGGCGATATGGGGGGTCCTTCCCCCACGACCAGAAACCGTCGGGGATAGGGAGCCTTGATGCATACAGTTGTCCCTATATAACCGTTTCCAATATCTCGAATATCCCAAATGCTTCATCCTTGCTACTCGTTTGTGCTCGCATTGCTATCGCAATCGGAGTTTTGTGGTTCTGCCTAAACCAGGCAGATTCTAGGCACGGGAGCTTTCTAGGCAGATTTTAGGCAGATTCCAGGCACGGGAGATTTACGATGCCTGGCACATCACAAACAGTTCATGATTATAAACCGTGTATGATAGGTAGACAATCACACACATTTAGTTTTCCCGCACCGTATGTGATAGTGTCTGACATCACACACGCTTTGTGAACGGCAACTGTGTGCATTCTTGCACACGTTTCCTATCTGTGAACCGTCTCGGATTATGGTGTATATCGCAAACATTTGTGTTTTACCAACCGTGTGTGGCGTAATGACCTGCACAACGTAATTTCGCCCTAATTTAATTGCTGCTATTTAAAATTGTACCTAATTTAAACTTGAAAGTAGGCTATAGCTTTATTCATATCCATCAGGTTCAAACAACCAATGCATTATTCGATTCACAAGTGCATATGTTTAAGAATTACAGAAGAACCAAATAAAGAATGATGTACCAGGATTCTATACTTGTACTATTACGGATGGTAGAGAAAGAGGCGACAGACATTCCAGTTGCTGAACAAGGTGAAGCGGAATGGCCCTATTGTGCTCTCCTGGATGCAGAAGGCATGCAGGACTCTAGTCCAACCCCTTGTGATGGCCGGCCGCCAATCATGTAGTTTGAGAGGTAATCTTGAGTAAACTGCTTCATGATCAACTGCAAAAGAAAAAAGATTCAGATATTGTCATCTAACACGACTCATTATGGGCAGTAAAAAGAAGGCTACATGGTCCTTACTTACCATCCTGCAGTTCACTGTTGTCTTGCATAAAGTGTAAACAAATAGTTTGATTGACATCTCTTGACCCATTTTAGTAACAATCTTTATCAGTTTCCTCACTTGATGCTGGTTCATGAATATCTCATTGCCCCATGCGCAGAAAGGGTCGAAGTGTGGATCTTTGACAATGATATATGTACCCAAAAGAACCAAGTTAATATTAGAAGCTAAACAACAATTGAAAAATGATGTAGTACAACATTCCATCCATCCCATTATATAAGATTTTATTACATGTATATCTAGACATCATCAGAACATTAAGGTAACACTCTTCCTTGTTGCTATGTAGCCTGGGATTGCATATTTAGTCATTCAGTACAATGCATGTTGCTAAATAACAATTGCAAAACGAAAAGGCAAGTTAACTGCAATATCCTTAACAACAATCAAATATTGTAATTCGTAGTGGTATTGTTGAAACTGTTATTGATAAAATTGAACTGCACGGCAAATAGTTGCACATATAGAGCATCACATTGTGAAGAGCTGAAATAAACAAGTCATAAGGACATCTCTAGGCAATCCTTAAAAAGTTAAAGGACTAAAACCCTTAGTGGATATATATATACTCCAGCAATTTTTGGCCCTTTCTAGTCGATCCCCTAAACTTAAGGTTGTAAACTTCAATTTGATCAAGTCCAAAGCAGGTTCAACCAAAATTAGCATGCATTCAAACATAAACATAGATAGCTTTGCATAACCGAACATAAAACATAAATTTAAACTAAGCTAAACTACTTTCGGTCGAAGTAGAGGTCGAGCCAATCCTTCCTCGTCATGTACGGTGTCCCGCGAGCCGGGTCCGGGCCAGTGCCGTCGTCGGGGTCGTTGGGGAAGGCACTCCTCCACTCGTCGACGTCGATCTCCTTGTCCTGGGGGCCCACCTCGACGTCCTGCGCGCCGCCGCCTTCAACCTCGTCATCAGAGGAGATCGCGATAACCTCGCCGCCCTCCGCGCCGCCGTCCTCGCCGCCTTTGACCTCGTCATCGGAGGAGAGCGGGATAATCTCGCAGCCCTCCGAGCCGGCAAAGATCACCCGCTCCGCCTCCACGAGCTCCGGGTGCTGCCGGCGGAGCTCTTGCATGTAGGCCTCGAGACGCTCTCGCACCTCATGGTCCTCCCGCGCCATAGCCGAGCTCACCACCCGTGGCTCCGGCGGAACGAGGTGGATCGGACGTGTACCGAAGGGAAAATTGAGCCTAGCCGCTGCGCCGTGGTAGCGGACCTGCCAGCGGTCGTACTCCATGGCCGCGAGCTCGGCCGTGTGGAAGCTACCGAGCCACCGGCGGGTGTGGGACTTCGTCGGCTGCCGGGTCCGGGGGAGGACGGGGAAGTCCTAGAACCGGCGTAGGGGCGCAGCGGCGGGCGGATCGGGGGACCGGCGAGGGCGGATCGGGCCCGCGGAGGACGACGGGGCCACCTCGCCGGCGTCGGGCGAAAAGGCCGCGATAAACCTCATTTTGGCCATTGGCTACTCGAGCTCCCCGGCACACAGGCAGAGGTTGAGGATGGAGGCGCCGGCGTTGGCGGCGACCTACCAATGGTTTCGAGGGTTGTGTGTATCTGTGTGAGCGGAGGTTGTGTTTGAGGAAATACTGCGGCAACTGAAAATTTTACTAGGCGGGAGTAACAAGGCGGGGCTACTGAAAATTTGGATCAAGGGCGAGCAGATATTTTTGAGATTGCGAGGGATGCAGAGGCGGGAGTAAAATGTCGGGGCTACTGAAAATTTGAATCAAGGGGCTGAAGCAGAGAGGGATGCAGAGGCGGGAGTTTTGGGGGGAGCGAGCTAGTGTGCTTGACACGCCGGATGTGGACTGTAGCCGACGCACCTTCTCGTGTAAGCCATAGGCGTACTATACACCGACGGTGCTCCAAGATATTTTGTACTACATCTCACACGGTTGGTGAGAATAAACTGTGTGGGATCTACTTGATTTGAATTACAAAATGGGGTGACAGCGGCAATGGACAGTGTTTGAATTGCTAGACCTTTTATCTACAGTGAACATGCAACTGTATGTGTGTCGTAAAAGAATTGGAATTATTCAGGGTTCGTTTGGACATTTCATACATTAAACTGGTTTTCTAGCCATTTCAGGTGCACAATTCAAAATTAAACTACATGCACATGCTCTGGTGCATACAAATTGGTTGAAAAAACAAATATGTGTCCTTCAGTGCATGCTTAGGTCCCATGGAAGAAATGGGAATGAAATTTTCGGGGTTCGTTTGGCCTTTTTTATACATTAACTTGGTTTTCTAGGCATTTTACGTGCATAATTCAAATTTGGACTACAAGCACATGCTCCAATGCACTAAAGTTGGTTGAAAAATCACATGTGTGTCCTTGGGTGAATTTCTAGATCCCATGCAAGAGATGGGAATGAATTTCAAACACCAGGGCACTGTTGATTGCCGCAAAACGTTGAGATACCTGGTTTTTAAATTCTAGTAAATCCAACTCGTCTGAAATTCATGAAACTTGGGCATGCTATCATGGAGCGGCATCAACATGACGTGGTGAAAATTTTGTCCCATTTGGGGCAGGTTTGGGTATGAGCTTCTCACAAACCAGAGCTTCTCACAACAAGCATGATGGTTTCGATAGGGAACGTACCACCTTTGGGGACGAGACGATATCCGTTGCCTCTTATTGCTTTCAAAAAATTTCTAGTGTCAACATAGAACAACAGGGGTGTTGTGTTCAATCTTGGAATTTTCCGGGGTTCGTTTGGCCTTTTTTATACATTAACTGGGTTTTCTAGGCATTTTATGTGCATAATTCAAATTTGAACTACAAGCACATGCTCCAATGCACCAAAGTTGGTTGAAAAATCACATGTGTGTCCTTGGGTGAATTTATAGGACCCACGCAAGAGATGGGAATGAAATTCAAACACCATGGCATTGTTGATTGCCGGCAAAACTTTGAGATGCCTGGTTTTTAAATTCTAGTAAATCCAAAACTCGTCTGAAATTCATGAAACTTGGCATGCTATCATGGAGCAGCATCAACATGCCGTGGTGAAAATTTTATCCCATTTGGGGCAGGTTCGGGTATAAGCTTCTCACAAACCAGAGCTTCTCACAACAAGCATGATGGTTTCGATAGGGAAAGTACCACCTTTGGTGACGGGACGATATCCGTTGCCCCTTATTGCTTTCAAGAAAAATTCTAGTGTCAACATAGAACAACAGGAGTGTTGTGTTCAATCTTGGAATTTTTCGGGGTTCGTTTGGCCTTTTTATACATTAACTGGGTTTTCTAGGCATTTATGTGCATAATTCAAATTTGAACTACAAGCACATGCTCCAATGCACTAAGGTTGGTTGAAAAATCTAATATGTGTCCTTGGGTGCATGCTTAGGTCCCATGCAAGAAATGGAAATGAATTTCAAACACCAGGGCACCGTTGATTGCCGGCAAAACATTGAGATGCCTCGTTTTTAAATTCTAGTAAATCCAAAACTCGTCTGAAATTCATGAAACTTGGCATGCTTTCATGGAGCGGCATCAACATGCCGTGGTAAAAATTTTGTCCTGTTTGGGGCAGGTTTGGGTATATACTTCTCACAAACCAGAGCTTCTCACAACAAGCATCATGGTTTTGGTAGGGAACGTCCCACCTTTGGGGATGAAACGATATCCACTGCCTCTTATTGCTTCCAAAAAATTTCTCGTGTCAACATAGAACAACAGGAGTGTTGTGTCAATTTTTGTGATTTTTCGGGGTTCTTTTGGACATTTTTATGCATTAACTCAGTTTTCAATGCATTTATGTGCATAATTCAAATTTGAACTATCTGCACATGCTCCAGTGCATATAAATTGGTTGAAAAATCAAATCTGTGTCCATGGGTGCATGCTTAGGTCCCATGCAATAAATGGGAATGAATTTCAAACACCTGGGCACCGTTGATTGCCGACAAAACATTGAGATGCCTGATTTTCAAATTCTAGTAAATCCAAAACTCGTCTGAAATTCATGAAACTTAGCATGCTATCATGGAATGGCGCCCGACATGATGTGGTATTTTTCGTGTCCATTTTGAGAGAAGGCACACTCGAATAATGACAGCCAACAAAGGCATTTTGAAAAAATAGTTGCCACCTAATATCTCAAATGTTTGTATAATTCAAAACATGTGTGTTCTGTTAACCATTCAGGCGACACCACGTGTCTTGGTTTTAATGGCTGTAGGAGGTGTCGTGCGGACAGCTGCTTGACCTTGACTGAACGGGAGGCGGGCGAGCGCAGTCCGGTGCGCAGGCTGACCGAGAGGCGTGCAAGCTGTCCTCCAATGCGCAGGCTCGCCGGGAAGCGTGTGACCTTTACGCTGCGCAGGCTCACTGGGAAGCGAGCCCTTTGACTTCCATGGCCGCCCGCCTTCCTCTCCATTAATAGCGCCCGAGCCGCTGTTTAATACGGGCGGCCTTACTGTTCGCCTCCCATTCCCCTCCCCCCGCAGACCTCCACCGCCATGGCGCAGAATGATCATCTGCCACTAGTCTTCAAGTTTGGTGAAGTCGACTCCGAGCCGGAGGAGATAGAAAATAAGGAGGAATGGGGCCTCATGGACATGGCCCAGAACAAGCTGGCCACGGTGGTTGTTGTCCCCGCTCCCGTCCCAGCTCCCATCCACGCGCCCGCGCCAGCGACCTCCTCGTAGCATTGACGGGCTGGTAGCCGAGCACTAT
Organism: Triticum aestivum; assembly: GCF_018294505.1. Lineage (NCBI taxonomy): Eukaryota > Viridiplantae > Streptophyta > Magnoliopsida > Poales > Poaceae > Triticum > Triticum aestivum. The sequence continues at coordinate 164,690,276 of NC_057811.1, read as the reverse complement.
CGCAGAGCTGGAAGCCGCGGGTGTCAGCGAGGTCTTTGTGGACCCGCACGAGCTTGTGTACATGCCAGCGCCAGCGCCCGTGCCCGTGCACGTGTGTGCCCCTCCACCCACCGTGCCGCCAGCCCCCGTGCGTTTGGCTGCATCCGCCGCGCCCGTGCGCGCCCCTCCACCCACCGCGGCGCCGGTCCCCGTGCGTTTGGCTGCACCCGCCGCGCCCGTGCCCGTGCCTGCGCCCCCCCAGCGGCATGGGACGCTGCCGTCGACCACTACCTCTTAGCGGCGCCAGTTGCCGTCCTCCCGCGCCCCACCCGTCGATCGCGCGACGACATGATGTTTGATTTACAAGTGAAAAACATTTTGTGCTGCCTTGAAGACTTCAACAACGGCGTCCCGGAGGACGACAACAACAACGACGGCGCGGCACGCCGCCTCCACCACCGCAGGAAATAGTTTTTTGGGGTTTAGTACTGTATCTCGAATTCTCGATCATATGAATATAAATTCGCAGTGTGACTGAATGAAAGATATGGTTTGAACGAACTTGCATTTTTCTCTCTTAATGTACAGACTTATCAAATGATTTTCTTTTGAAAAATACGTCAACGGTTTTTAAATACAAAACACTCATCGCAAACATTTTAGTTAGAACACCCATATGCGAACCGACAGCTTCCCCGGGAAGCCAAGGGAAAATGTGTTGAGCAGGATTTCTGCATCCCTTCAACGCAAACGGTTGTTTTGCATGACCCGTGTGCAACCACGTACAAACAATTGGGTAAGATTTGCATATCTGTCATTTTGGGTATGTTGCCATTTCTCAAACTGGAAAGATTAACATTTGTTTATCTAGTAACATTGCCATTTTTCAACCTTGTAACACTGCGATTTGTCAAAATATGCAGCTACAAATCACTAGCACTATCTAATTTTTGCAACTAAAATCACTAGCACTGTTCATATGGACACCACTAGCAGGCGTGAGTTCATGGACGCATATGCAAATGTACCATTGATTACATACAACAAGTCATCAACCCACAACGACAACGAGGATGCACGTTGGATTATAGATCATTTCCAACAAAACATTCTAGTAAACTTTTTCTCACACAACAAATAACAAAGCGATGAAATGAACTTCAGCTCAACCACTCGTCGGCGTTGGGAACGCTTGCTTTGAACCAGAAGTGATTCTCTGGGAAGGGCCAGCTACTTTCAATCTCGAGACCAACGCAGGACTGATCATCCAGGCTGAAGCGGCCTATTTCAATACCCATATTGGGATGGTAGGGAAGCATAGTAATGTATGAGGTATAGATACAGTTGCTTCTCATAAATGGTAGTAACGTTGTGTCAACAACAACTGGATCGCCTTCCACCATCATTGGATAGTTTTGTCCAAGGAAGAGCGAGTTTCCTCCAAGACTTTTAATACTGAACCAGGGAGAAGGTGTTGGCGCTAGTACACCAGTATCCATCCCGAATACCCTACAACGGATGTTGGAATAGGTCCGGAGAGTGCGACCATACGAGACAACACCTGCTTCCTTAGTAACATCAGCAGTGCCCCATATACACACAAGAAGAGGTGATCCATCGGAATAAGTTGCCAGGCGCCACTGAGTATATGGGTCCTGCTCGTCCTCATGCTCGTGAATAAAATTTTCAAGTATAGGTGGTGGAATGTTCACATGACCTTGGAAACACAAGAATGTTAATTAGTAAAGGGAAACTAGCTAACCCGCGTGCATGTGGATGAAACAATTATAATTACGGTGGAAGACAAACATACCGAAATCATGATGATTCCATGCAAAAATAGTGCCACGAGTGGTGGCAGCAAACACAAGACCCTCGTATTGAATTGCATCACAGTACTCATGCGTGTATAGAAACTAATTTTTGAGCAATATCCATCGAGTCGAACCATGAAGGACGGCAACAAGCTTGTCGAAGATAGCGACAACATAAGCATTCCTCTAACCCCAAGAGCGGTTGGGAACTCGACAAATTGCTATCTTCCATAGACGACAGTCAGCATGATCATATTTGAACTCACGTAGAATACCGGTGTACTCAACCTCTGGGCAGTCGTCTGAGATTTTTCGAAGTGGAACCCGGTGACGAGTGTACACATTCACAAGTTCCCACTTGCAGTTGTACCCAATATAAACAACCCAATCTCCATTTGTGCCTGCCCAAGCCTTGCCCTCAAGCGATGGTATCTTAACATCATACGTATCATTATGAAGCGGCATCAACTTACACAAGGCGAGGCTTCCCTCGTCCCCGCGCCAGTCAGCAGGGTCACCGCGAAGAAGATAGCGGAGATAAAACCACTCTTGAACCCTTGGGTTCCTTGTAATGCTGTTATTATTTGAGTCGAGAATGGTCTTGAATGAACCTGCCATGCTAGCCGAGATGATGACGTCGCACCGATCAATGAGTTCCTCCACCGCGTTATCATTCAGATCGGGGCAAGAATAACGGGGTCATTTCCGGCTTGTTCCCTCCATGGAGTAGACGGTCAAATAATGGCAAAAGGAAGGGTGAAGGCAAATGGAGGAGGTAGGAAGAGCTAGCGTGCAACAGCAGTTTCAAATCGAGAGGGAAAGGCAAAGAGTCGGTGGACAGTTGCTACGGTACACGAAGAGGCGCCTGGGGAGCGAACGGTTGCCACAGAGGTCACACACTGACGACAAGGGTCGAGTGAACCGCATGCAATCCCATCGCACAACACACACGTCTTGTTAAGTTGAACCGTTTTTGTACTCTTGTGTCAACGCAAACAGTTCATCCGAGTGAACCGCCTACCATATATCCCACACACCTTGATCTGACTGGCCGTTTCTTTTGTGTTGCCTAATCACAAATAGTTCATCTGAGTGAACCGTATGATGTATATCGCACACACCTTCATCTGGCTGCCCGTTTTTTTTGTGTTGCCTAATCACAAACAGTTAATCCGAGTGAACAGTATGATGTGTATCGCACACGCCTTCGTCTGGCTGCCCGTTTCTTTTGTTGCTCCTCATCGCAAACAGTTAATTGAACTGAACCGTATGCCCTTCATCGCACACGCAACTAAAACCTGAACCGTGTTTGATGCATCTGTCATCGCAAACATTTTATACATTTCTGACGGTTTTCGTACACCACCGTTTGCGATTATGGCATCGCACACAGTTTCTAGAAGGATCTCTCATTGTAGTGTTGCGCTAGCAGCATCCTGCAGTAGTACTAGATCTATTTTTGCTTTTATGCCTAGCTAGGGGCGTTAAACGATAGCGCTTGTTGGGAGGCAAACCAATTTTATTTTTGTTCTTTGCTTTTTGTTCCTATTTAGTAATAAATAATTCATCTAGCCTCTGTTTAGTTATAGTTTTATGTTTTAATTAGTGTTTGTGCCAAGTAGAACCTTTGGGAAGACTTGGGTGAAGTCTTTGCGATCTTGCTGTAAAAAACAGAAACTTTTGCGCTCACGAGATTAGATGCCATTTTATACTGGAGAGTCCTTTTAGGTTGATTCTTTTTGAAGATGATTAATAGACGAATTCCTCACGTCCACCAATTTATTTCGGAATTTTTGGAGTTCCAGAAGTATGCGTTTGATACAGATTGCTACAGACTGTTCTGTTTTTGACAGATTCTGTTTTTCGTGTGTTGTTTGCTTATTTTGATGAATCTATGAGTAGTATCAGGGGGTATGAACCATAGAGAAGTTGGAATACATTAGGTTTAACACCAATATAAATAAAGAATGAGTTCATTACAGTAACTTAAAGTGGTGGTTTATTTTCTTATACTAACGAAGCTCATGAGATTTTTCTGTTTAAGTTTTGTGTTGTGAAGTTTTCAAGTTTTTGGGTAAAGATTTAATGGATTTTGGAATAAGGAGTGGCAAGAGCCTAAGCTTGGGGATGCCCAAGGCACCCCAAGGTAAAATTCAAGGACAACCAAAAGCCTAAGCTTGGGGATGCCCTGGAAGGCATCCCCTCTTTCGTCTTCGTCTATCAGTAACTTTACTTAAGGCTATATTTTTATTCACCACATGATATGTGTTTTGCTTGGAGCGTCTTGTATGATTTGAGTCTTTGATTTTTAGTTTACCACAATTATCCTTGCTGTACACACATTTTGGAGAGACACGCATGAATCGGAATTTATTAGAATACTCTATGTGCTTCACTTATATCTTTTGAGCTAGATAATTTTGCTCTAGTGCTTCACATATATCTTTTTAGAGCACGGTGGTGGTTTTATTTTATAGAAATTATTGATCTCTCATGCTTCACTTATATTATTTTGAGAGTCTTGTAGAACAGCATGGTAATTTGCTTTGGCTATAAAATTAGTCCTAATATGATGAGCATCCAAGATGGGTATAATAAAAACTATCATATAAAGTGCATTGAATACTATGAGAAGTTTGATTCCTTATGATTGTTTTGAGATATGAAGATGGTGATATTAGAGTCATGCTAGTTGAGTAGTTGTGAATTTGAGAGATACCTGTTCTAAAGTTTGTGATTCCCGTAGCATGCACGTATGGTGAATCGTTATGTGATGAAGTCGGAGCATGATTTATTTATTGACTGACTTCCTTATGAGTGGCGGTCGGGGATGAGCGATGGTCTTTTCCTACCAATCTATCCCCCTAGGAGCATGCGCGTAGTACTTCGTTTCGATAACTAATAGATTTTTGCAATAAGTATGTGAGTTCTTTATGACTAATGTTGAGTCCATGGATTATACGCACTCTCACCCTTCCATCATTGCTAGCCTCTATAATTCCGCGCACCTTTCGCCGGTATCATACACCCACCATATACCTTCCTCAAAACAGCCACCATACCTACCTATTATGGCATTTCCATAGCCATTCTGAGATATATTGCCATGCAACTTTCCACCGTTCCGTTTATTATGACACGCTCCATCATTGTCATATTGCTTTGCATGATCATGAGTTGACATCGTATTTGTGGCAAAGCCACCGTTCATGATTTTCATACATGTCACTCTTGATTCATTGCACATCCTGGTACACCGCCGGAGGCATTCATGTAGAGTCATATTTTGTTCTAAGTATTGAGTTGTAATTCTTGAGTTGTAAGTAAATAAAAGTGTGATGATCATCATTATTAGAGCATTGTCCCAGTGAGGAAAGGATGATGGAGGCTATGATTCCCCCATAAGTCGGGATGAGACTCTGGACGAAAAAAATAAAGAGGCCATAAAAAGAGAGAAAGGCCCAAAAAATGATGAGAGAAAAGGAGAGAAGGGACAATGCTACTATCCTTTTACCACACTTGTGCTTCAAAGTAGCACCATGATCTTCATGATAGAGAGTCTCCTATGTTGTCACTTTTATACTAGTGGGAATTTTACATTATAGAACTTCGCTGGTATATTCCAATGACGGGCTTCCTCAAATTGCCCTAGGTCTTCGTGAGCAAGCAAGTTGGATGCACACCCACTTAGTTTCTTTTGTTGAGCTTTCATACACTTATAGCTCTAGTGCATCCGTTGCATGTCAATCCCTACTCACTCACATTGATATATATTGATGGGCATCTCCATAGACCGTTGATACGCCTAGTTGATGTGAGACTATCTTCTCCTTTTTGTCTTCTCCACAACCACCATTCTATTCCACCTATAGTGCTATGTCCATGGCTTACGCTCATGTATTGCGTGAAAATTGAAAAAGTTTGAGAACATCAAAAGTATGAAACAATTGCTTGGCTTGTCATCGGGGTTGTGCATGATTTAAATATTTTGTGTGATGAAGATAGAGCATAGCCAGACTATATGATTTTGTAGGGATAACTTTCTTTGGCCATGTTATTTTGAGAAGACATGATTGCTTTATTAGTATGCTTGAAGTATTATTGTTTTTATGTCAATATTAAACTTTTGTTTTGAATCTTATGGATCTGAACATTCATGCCACAATAAAGAGAATTACATTGAAAATTATGTTAGGTAGCATTCCACATCAAAAATTATGTTTTTATCATTTACCTACTCGAGGACGAGCAGAAATTAAGCTTGGGGATCATTTTTGATTGTTCCACGCTATTATATTATCTATTTTGGATGTTTAATGGGCCTTAATATGCTCTTTTATATTATTTTTGGGACTAACCTATTAACCGAAGGCCCAGTGCCAGTTTCTGTTTTTTTGTGCCTATTTCAGTGTTTTGCAGAAAAGGAATACCAAACGGAATCCAAACGGAATGAAACATTCGCGATGATCTTTCTTGGAACAAACGCAATCCAGAAGACTTGGAGTTGAAGCCTGGAACTCCGCGAGGCGCCCACGAGGCAGGAGGGCGCGCCCAGGGGGTAGGCGCGTCCCCCACCCTCGTGGGCCCCACGGAGCTCCACCGACGTACTTCTTTCGCCTATATGTACTCTTATACCCTAAAAACATCAGGGGGAGCCACGAAACCACTTTTCCACCGCCGCAACCTTCTGTACCCGTGAGATCCCATCTTGGGGCCTTTTCCGGCGATCTGCCTGAGGAGGAATCGATCACGGAGGGCTTCTACATCAACACTATAGCCTCTTCGATGAAGCGTGAGTAGTTTACCACAGACCTTCGGGTCCATAGTTATTAGCTAGATGGCTTCTTCTCTCTCTTTGGTTCTCAATACAAAGTTATCCTCGATGTTCTTGGGGATCTATTTGATGTAATACTCTTTTGCGGTGTGTTTGCCGAGATCCGATGAATCGTGGATTTATGATCAAGATTATCTATGAATAATATTTGGTTCTTCTCTGAATTCTTATATGCATGATTTGATATCTTTTCAAGTCTCTTCGAATTATCGGTTTAGTTTGGCCTACTAGATTTATCTTTCTTGCAATGGGAGAAGTGCTTAGCTTTGGGTTCAATCTTGCGGTGTCCTTTCCCAGTGATAGTAGGGGCAGCAAGGCATGTATTGTATTGTTCCCATCGAGGATAAAAAGATGGGGTTTATATCATATTGCTTGAGTTTATCCCTCTACATCATGTCATCTTGCTTAATGCGTTACTCTGTTCTTATGAACTTAATACTCTAGATGCATGCTGGATAGCGGTCGATGTGTGGAGTAATAGTAGTAGATGCAGAATTGTTTCGGTCTACTTCACAAGGACGTGATGCCTATATTCATGATCATTGCCTAGATATTCTTCATAACTATGCGCTTTTCTGTCAATTGCTCGGCAGTAATTTGTTCACCCATCGTAATACATGCTATCTTGAGAGAAGCCACTAGTGAAACCTATGGCCTCCGGGTCTCTTCCTTATTATATTGCATCTCCTTTATTTACATCGCATCTCATTTACTATTTTGCAATCTTTACTTTCCAATCTATACAACAAAAATATCAAAAATATTTATCTTACTATCTTTATTAGATATCACTTTTGCGAGTGATCGTGAAGGGATTGACAACCCCTTTATCGCGTTGGTTGCAAGGTTCTTGATTGTTTGTGCAGGTATTAGGTGACTTGCGTGTTATCTCCTACTGGATTGATACCTTGGTTCTCAAAAACTGAGGGAACTACTTACGCTACTTTGCTGCATCACCCTTTCCTCTTCAATAGCACACTAAGTGTTCCTCCGGTATTCGGGAGTTGCATAATCTTATAGTCATACGAACATGTATAAGTTATGAAGAAAGCAATAGGAATAAACTAAACGATCATAGTGGTAAGCTAATGGATGGGTCAAGTCCATCACATGAGTGGTCCCGTTCATCAAATGACAACTCATGTTTATGGCTAGGAAACTTAACCATCTTTGATTAACGAACTAGTCAAGTAGAGGCATACTAGTGACACTCTGTTTATGTATGTATTCACACATGTACTAAGTTTTCGGTTAATACAATTCTAGCATGAATAATAAACATTTATCATGATATAAGAAAATATAAATAACAACTTTATTATTGCCTCTAGGGCATATTTCCTTCACATATCTACCATGTCACAAAAAATCAATTTTAAGCTCAGTATATAGTTTGAGAAAAAAGAACAAAGAAATGTGGGTGCGCGCGCGCACACACACAAAAGATGAAAATTGGGCCAAATTTAAAACCAATTTGATTCGCTTTCAGTTCCTAGCTAGTTTTGCATTTTCTTTTGTTTCCTGATTTGTTGGATTTTAAGTGTTGTGACTTAATTCACACATATTATATCCATGTCCCCAACCTTTTTTTTTTGAATTTCCCACAACCTTTTTCTCTTGTGCTCCAAGCTCGGTACATGGTACATCCTCTCTAAACCTTTCGCCCTGCTTTAGAAATAAAACCCAAACTACTGAACCGATAGAAGCAGTGAGAAAATCCTCTTACAAAGCATGTCAAAATAAAATTAACATATGACAGCGTAGCGAAAACAACACTCGCTAGCGTAGTGGTGAAGGTTAGGAAGAATCCAAAACTTGGGTAATGGCAGGGGCTAGATTTTTGGGCAACATTTTACTTGGAGAGTGATTCCCTGTTTGGACCTACGTGGTCCTCTAATCGTTAAAAACACTGTTCTTCTCTTTCTTATTTGATGAGATGTGGCAAAACTTTTGCCTCTGTTTCAAAAAAGAAAACACTCACTCAAAGTCAAGCAAGAGTAGAAAGGGTACATACCGCGAACGAAACTACTCCGTGCCCGACACTTCATGGTCGATTCCTAGACGATACTTGATGCATTGGCTATGCGAGACTTGCTTCTAACCATGCATGGCTGGATCCACAACATCATCTTGAAATCGGGCGTAATGTCGTCTATATAGCAGTTCTCTACCGAGAAAGAGAATCCCCTCAGGACTCCCAAAAACTAGCAGAAGCACTGATGAACGCACAAAAGATTGGGTTTATTTAGAGCACATCTAGATGTGCCATTGTTATTGCACATCTAAATAACACAATTAAATATGAAAAGGAAAAGAAACAGATTTGTTATTTTACATCTAGGTGTGAAATAGCTATCTCACATCTAACACCCCAACCACACATCAAAGTGCTATAGGATTCGTGCAAAGGAATAGCTGTTTTTTTTTGTGCGTGGGTAAAACAGATGGCTGTTCTGCATGTTCCTGGCGTGGGCAACACTTCCTCGGTTTTTCTTTTAGCAACCTTCTCGTTGTATAAAAGCTAGCTCGTTATTTGTGTGGGCTGTGCGAGTTTGTATACATAGGCTGTTGCTTGTGGAGATGTCTGGAGCATTTCCATTTGTTTTTATTGTTCAGAGGAGTCGTAGAGTGGTTTTGAGATGGACAATATGGGGACGTGAAGATCGATCATCCTTGACGTTTTTTCTTCAACTTTCTTTATTTTCTCTATCCGATTTTTCTTTTGGTTTATTTTCTGTTTATTTTTATTTTCTTTTTTCTTTTTTCCCTTTTTTCAAATTCATGAACATGACTTTTTTGAATATTTTTATAAATTTTGGAAATAATTTTTAAATTTTTGCGAACACCTTATGAATTCGTGAATGATTTTTATATGTAATTGCAAAATTTTATCTAAATGATTTTTAGCGATGTCTCTTCTATGTTTGCTACTGCGACTTAGTTTGCCATTTTCGTGCGAGCATTAGATCCCCGCCTCGCTGGTCATTGTTTGTTTGTCGTATATCGTTTTGTTGGCCTGTTTGTCTTCACTTTTTATCAGCCCATTATCACACGTGCTGGCAGCCTGTTTCGTTGCGTTGTTTCTAGACCGTGACTGGAATTGAAAGAGATAAGAAAATAAGAGCTTTATTGCGGTCGTTGCCTTCCTAATTCATTTTGACATTGTCTTACATTTCTTCCACCCTTAATCATCAAGATGAGATTTAGCAGTCTCATTAAGTTGTTGTCCGTTGCATCTTGTTGTTGTAATTTTCGCGTAAATTTTGGATCTCCTGACGTTGGATGATGTATTCCGGTGTCTCCTTGTTATATTTTGTCTACTTGTCCCCTAACTGAGCCCCAATCCATTTTTTGTTCTGCGTGCAAGTCCAACCACACACTGACATGCAATAGAGGTCCCATCTTTTCAAAAATTTCTTTTTTCTTTTTTTAGTCTTTTTTTAATTCCATGATTTTTAAAATTTTATAAGTATTTTTTAAATTCACCATTTGATTTATTTTTCCGTAATTTTCCTGCAAGCTCTACCTTCCGCCTCCCTTACTGTTGTTTCTTTATTGTGTACTAGAAGAACGCCCGTGCGCTGCAACGGGGCCACATTAATTTTAAGAGTTTAATATTAATCATGTTAATATTACATTTAATATTCTCATACATATCAAGTGACATTGCCGACCTTTTTTACCATCAAATCCTCACACACACTCTCTCTCCCTCCCTCTTCCTCACCCTCTCTCCCCCTCTCCCTCTCTCTCTCTCCCCCCCCCCCCCCCCTCTCTCTCCCCCCTCTCTCTCTCTCTCTAACACACACATATCCATCTTATTGGGTACGGGACCATAATCCATCTATTTCACACACACGCTAGTGCATAACAATATGGATTATGTGTATTATATTTGCCACCACAACTGAGGGAATTAATTTCATGTCAATCGGCCAGCCACAGCTCCATGACAAACAATACATCTAAATTCTCAGCGTTATTTTTATATAATATGCATTATCTTTATACTATTTCTTGAATGTGTTCAAACTATTACTTGAACTTGCTACCACCAAATGATATCAAAATTCTCTCTCTCTCTCTCTCTCTCTCTCTCTCTCTCTCTCTGACACACACACACACTCACACACACACAGATATTATAGGACCAAAAACTTTTACCAATTACCATACTGTTACTTTTGTTGTCCACAAAATGCAGTGAGGTAATTCTGTGGAAATAAAATGCAAAGTTGACCAAAACAATTAACCACTATACTTGATGTAGAAGATGATGAAAGTATAAGACTGTTGACAGCAGCACCAAATGAAACTTCAAGAACACCACCCGCACAAGAATTAAAATCTATAACCATACAAACTCAACTTCACACATGGCTCTCCCTCCTTAATTGCCTTCTCTAATCTTAATCTTGCCCGTGTGTTGCAGCTCGTTCTAGAAAGAAATAAAACATGATCTGTTGTGACTTGCAAGGAGCATCAACGTATGTATAGACAAATTTACTTAATATTAGTTCATAGCGGAAACCTAGGAATATCAAAGCAATGGTTGAGTTACCTTTGAGTCTTTAACATCCAATTAGAATGTGGTGCCTATGTAGGCGAGGTGAAGCCCTGGAATATATGACAGTCTAGCCACTTTGACAGTGGGGAAAACTATAGACTGAGCCTCCTCTTTGCACACATCTTCCCATGGGAGTGGACTTATACGTCCCTCTCCCTCGCTTTGTGCTCTACTGATGCAAGCCACACAAGCTAGCTAGCAATGGCCGTTTTCTTATGCACGCTGAAGCTGGATGACCTCCCCCGATTATTGCCGCGTGAGATCCTAGCGAACATAGGCATCGCAGCACCGCGTCCTTAGGGCTCAGACACATGCGTCATTTGGCCACCGCCTCCCCGCCACCTTGGCACACCGATACGTGCGCTGTCCCCTACAACATAATGGCCGAACGACCTCAAGCAAGCACGTCCTTCAACCACTGCCGCCGCCGCGCCAATTCGGCCCACCGCGCACAGGCCATGTGAGCCCCATGCAACTCAACGAGCCCCTCAGCGTTCATGCGTCGTCGCCGCCGCGCGCCATTCCAGGAAAGATGGCCAAGAGGAGAGAGATGACATAGGCTTAAGAGGAGAGGATGAATGGGTACCTCACGTCTGGCCTCTGATGCACCATAAGCACGTCGTGTTGCTGCCCTGGCGCCGCTCGACTTGTCATGACACCACAGGAGAATACACGAGACGGGGGAGGGAATAGGGTTTCTCCGGTTGGATCGTGGATCGAGAATCGAATCAGTCAATCGTGGGCGAAACAAAATAGGCGCTAAGGACGGCGTGGTGTTGTGACATGATCCCAACACCATGTCGCGTAGGTGATATGCCTAGTATGAATTTGGTATTGGCGAGAGGTAAACGACGGTGATGTAGAGGTTAATTATTTCCTTTGTTTAGAGATTGATTACCATCCGTGAGTTAAGCTGGGTACTAAAGAAGAATCTGATTGTGATACGTGAATTGATTGTTGGCTTGTACGTTTGGTTTTGGTATTTGATAGGTACGTGCCCGTGCGTTGCCACGGAAGCCAAAATATATATGCAATGACATTTGATTAAAAGCTTGTTCTTTTCATGAACACAAATAATATGCTCGGGTGACAATATGTGTAGTTTCTAACCATGTCTTTATTTTCTGTTGCCGAAGCGTCTCCTTGTCCAATATGTCGGATATCGCTCATGCCACCTCCCGTGTGTCACATGTGTTGTATTAAATTTAACCCGATTTACAGTCCATTGCATCCAGCAAAATAAGTTAATGCGGCTCAATTACCCCCGATTTGATTTAGAACTTCTCATTTACGTGGCCCATATTTCTGAAGCAGCCTAAATGAGCTAGCCGTCTACATGGTACATCACCAGTACCATATTTACATGACATATTTCCAAGCAGTCTAAGTTCTACATCATCAGTACACATAAAACAATTTACATCATAACCTATTTTGGAGCTCGATGGTGACCGACAAGCACCTTGACTACTAATGGAACAAGGTAAGACGTGGCATGCCCACAACCGATGTCGGCTCGCCATGGAAGTAGTTCCCCACACATCTTTTAAATTAAAAAAATAGATGAAGCTACATATTAAAGATGTAAAAAAAGGCATGAAGTACCTCTGACGGATGTACATAAGATAGTGCACTACCAAAACAAAGTAGTCTATGTAGCAATTTGGTTGTCCAAAAAAAATTACAAGCAAATGTATCCTTCATGAGAAATGGGAATTGTGAGGTTCTGCAGTTAAAATGTAAGAAACATAACACCCATAGGGCCACAAGTGCGTCACCCCAGCTGACGGATTGCCATCCACCTTTACTCGAAGGAATGATGAACAAAGGTTTATCTATCTGAATGTTATAAGGATGAGATCAACACTTAACAGTCAGACCTTAGTTATATGAGTTAAATATATACTAAAGAACAGAAATTGGCTACGACTGATTAACCGACTTGCAACTTTCAATATTGTATCTGCAGATTGCATAAAGAATGCTATTATCATTAGAATGGCCACAAAACTCCAGTACATTGTAGTAAAGCACCATCAACAGATCAACTATATTAGCTAAAAAAAAGATCCACCATAAATAAGAAAGTAGGGATATCATATCTATAACTCTACCTGTGTCCAATTATAGTTGTAGATGAGAATTTCATCTGCATCGTTATTGCCACACGTAGTTTAACTAAGGGATGTTTAACTGAAATTGGCTTGGACAAAAACACAAACAACTTTTGTCCACATAAGGGATGCCCAGCTAATTCTATGACTATGAACAATAAGCATCACATGTACAGCGATCTGACATTGCGGAATCGTGAAAACTCAAGACCATTAGCAAAAATAAAACTAATCTAGTTAGGCAGGGACTGACCAGTAGTTTCCTCTAGTGGCAATCTAAAAGGAGGAGAGACGAGCTTACATATTCCTAACTCCTGCAAGTGACGCCAGAGCCCGCCACCAGTCAGAAGAACGAGAGTGGCATGAAAATCAGAGGCGCATCGTGTAACCTTGGCACCTCGCGTCAAACGCTCTCCCTCACCAGGCGAGCATGGACTCGGCCAATTCCGCCTCCCTCGCCATGAACTCTTCCGTCTCCTCCGAGTCCGGTCCTCCAGTCGAGCGTGCGCCTGCCAGGACACCACGAAGCTATTCAGATAAAGAGAGAAATGAAGGGGGAGTGTGGCTCGATCTTACCAGCGCACGGTAGGAGTCAGAAGAGCTTGGCGTCGTCAACAGACCTGTCGCGACAAGCGAGCATGTAGGAGAGATGGACGGCATCTCCGGTGACGCATCCCATGGCGGCGGTGCATGGAGGTCGGGGGGGGAGGTACACGTCATGGGCGACCGAGCCCATGGTGGTGGCGCCTGGGTGTGAAGGACAGTGAAAGGCGGGGGCCGAGGGAGCGTGCTAATCATGGTGTGATTCATGGGAAAGTACATGTACTAGATGGAAGGATTCAAAACGATGGCTAATCACGGTGTGATTCATGGGAAAGTAAATTATGGTGATTGCCAAATGGGTTGGTGGTGGGACAACAATAATAAATAGATCGATTGGTTTCTTTTTGTGTGTGTGAAAGGCCTCGCTGGAGTTGGGACGTGGGGATCGATGGTTGACGAAAGGAGGGGCTGGAGACGGTCCTACGGCAGGAAAAGGAACCTTGCATTCTTTTTAGATAGTAGAGAAGATTGATTACCATCCGTTAGTTGGGTTACCAAAGAAGGAATCAATCACCATATGTGAATTCATTGTGTTACCAAATAAACGTTGGGTTTGTCCGGCCAGTGGGAGGGGGGCGAATAAAAAACGGACGAAAAAAACCGATGAAAAAAAACCAACAAAACTGGGAGGTGGGATCGTTACTGCGGGGGAATTGGGAGGTGGGAGGGACGACGAAAAAACCCATAGGAGGTGGGACGAGAATTAACCGCGGAGACTACCAACTGAGACATTAGGAGTAGAGATGAGTTAAGTTGGGTACTAAAAAGGAATCTAATTGTGATACGTGAATTGATTGTTGCCTTGCACGTTTGGTTTTGGTATTTGATAGGTATGTACCCGTGCGTTGCCACGGAAGCCAAAATATATATGCAACGACATTTGATTAAAAGGTTGTTCTTTTCATGAACACAAAAAATATGCTTAGTTTTTTTTTGTGCGGGCGACAATATGTGTAGTTTCTTACCATGTCTTTATTTTCTGCTGCCGAAGCGTCTCCTTGTCCAATATGTCAGATATCGCTCATGCCACCTCCCGTGTGTCACATGGGTTGTATTAAATTTAACCCAATTTACAGTCCATTGCATCCAGCAAAATAAGTTAATGCGGCTCAATTACTCCCGATGTGATTTAGAACTTCCCATTTACATGGCCCGTATTTCTGAAGCAGCCTAAATGAGCTATCTACATGGTACATCACTAGTACCATATTTACATGACATATTTCCAAGCAGTCTAAGTTCTACATCATCAGTACACATAAAACAATTTACATCACAACCTATTTTGGAACTCGATGGTGACCGACAAGCACCTTGACTACTAATGGAACAAGGTGAGACGTGGCATGCCCACAACCGATGTCGGCTCGCCATGGAAGTAGTTCCGCACACATCTTTTAAATTAAAAAAAGATAGATGAAGCTACAGATTAAAGATGTAAAAAAGGCATGAAGTACCTCTGACGGATGCACATAAGATAGTGCACTACCAAAATAAAGTAGTCTATGTAGCAATTCGGTTGTCCAAAAAAAATTTACAAGTAAATGTATCCTTCATGACAAATGGGAATTGTGAAGTTATGCAGTTAAAATGTAAGAAACATAACACCCATAGGGCCACAGGTGCGTCATCCCAGCTGACAGATTGCCATCCACCTTTACTCGAATGAATGATGAACAAATGTTTATCTATCTGAATGTTATAAGGATGAGATCAGCACTTAACAGTCAGACCTTAGTTATATGAGTTAAATATATACAAAAAAACAGAAATTGGCTATGACTGATTAACCGACTTGCAACCTTCAATATTGTATCTGCAAATTCCATAAAGAATGCTATTATCATTAGAATGGCAACAAAACTCCAGTACATTGTAGTAAAGCACCATCAACAGATCAACTATATTAGCTAAAAAACAGATCCACCATAAATAAGAAAGTAAGGATATCATATCTATCACTCTACCTGTGTCCAATTATAGTTGTAGATGAGAATTTCATTATTGCCACACGTAGTTTAACTAAGGGATGTTTAACTGAAATTGGCTTGGACAAAAACACAAACAACTTCTGTCGACATAAGGGATGCCCAGCTAATTCTATGACTATGAACAATAAGCATCACATGTACAGCGATTTGACATTGCGGAATCGTGAAAACTCAAGACCATTAGCAGAAAAAACTAATCTAGTTAGGCAGGACTGACAGTAGTTTCCTCTTGTGGCAATCTAAAAGGAGGAGAGATGAGCTTACATATTCCTAACTCCTGCAAGTGACACCAGAGCCCGCCACCAGTCAGAAGAACGAGAGTGGCATGAAAATCAGGGGCGCATCGTGTAACCTCGGCACCTCGCGTCGAACGCTCTCCCTCACCAGGCGAGCATGGACTCGGCCAATTCCGCCTCCCTCGCCACGAACTCTTCCGTCTCCTCCGAGTCCAGTCCTCCAGTCGAGCGTGCGTGATAGAGGCGAGGGTGTCCCGATCTTTCGATGAGATGATAACTATCGATTTGGTGGAGTCGACTTTGACGATCCGACTACAAACGTGCACGACGTTGCGCCTTAGCAATCGCTAAACCAATCTCCTGAGGTTACTGACGATGCCGGAAGCACGATCAGCCTGACCACGAAGGTCTATTCCTGCAAGCAATCGAAGAACGAGCAAGAATATAATAAAGCAATCTGAATATTGCGAATATATATGAAGTATTGATAATGGTGGGGATCCGTAAGCGGTCTTGGTCTGGTCGTTGGACACGAACGAAGTACACGAAGTTGCAATGGCTAACTTTTAACTAAACAAATCCCAAGGAAAAAGCTACTAGATGGATCTACTTATATAGGAGCAAGGGATGGCGGCCAAGGAGGTGGGAGGACGTCCCAAGGCAGCCTAAAACCAACCCTAGGTCGTACAAGGCACATGGGCCCAAGTGGAGGTGATGCAACACCTTTGGACTTGTAGTTTGACTCGGATTCTGGTGCAACGTCAGATTGTTTCGACCATAACTCAATGCTCCGGACGAATTTAAAGGTGAATCCAATTGGGTTGGAAAGAGCACGAAATCTAGTTTCCAACAAAAAAGAATCACCCAATTCGGAGTCCGTATGAAAAAGTTGTTGGCGTTTTGAGTCAGATATGTCTGTGCAGTCCGAATCTGAATCCAGAACGTGAGAGACTTGGACTCTATCTTCTCTTGGCCCAAAAGTGACGTGAGAGGACTTTTTGAACAGAACCTAAACTTCTCCTTTTGCCTTATCTTCATATGTGGATTGTACAAATGTCCCATACACCTGCAATTAGACAAAACACAAAAGTGTGTGAAGTATTTTTGTTCTGGATAACATAAATAGATTATTGAATAGTTTGCACTAGAAATCACCTGACAAATATGCATGTATGCAATATTTTTGGTCGTATCCAAGGTAGTCATGTCCTCATCAGTGCGCCTGCCAGGACACCACGAAGCTATTCAGATAAAGAGATAAATGAAGGGGGAGTGTGGCTCGATCTTACCAGTGCACGGTAGGAGTCAAAAG
The DNA here is from genome assembly GCF_018294505.1 of Triticum aestivum. Classification (NCBI taxonomy): domain Eukaryota; kingdom Viridiplantae; phylum Streptophyta; class Magnoliopsida; order Poales; family Poaceae; genus Triticum; species Triticum aestivum. Next base: position 164,672,826 of record NC_057811.1, on the reverse strand, counting down.
AGCTTGGCGTAGTCAACAGACCTGTCGCGACAAGCGAGCATGTAGGAGAGATGGACAACACCTCCGATGACGCATCCCATGGCGGCGGTGCGTGGAGGTCGGGAGGGCGGGAGGTACACGTCATGGGCGACCGAGCCCATGGTGGTGGCGCCTGGGTGTGAAGGACAGTGAACGACGGGGGCCGAGGGAGCGTGCTAATCATGGTGTGATTCATGGGAAAGTACATGTACTCGATGGAAGGATTCAAAACGATGGCTAATCACGGTGTGATTCATGGGAAAGTAAATTATGGTGTTTGCCAAATGGGTTGGTAGTGGGACAACAATAATAAATAGATCGATTGGTTTCTTTTTTGTGCGTGTGAAAGGCCTCGCTGGAGTTGGGACGTGGGGATCGATGATTGACGAAAGGAGGGGCAGGAGACGGTCCTACGGCAGGAAAAGGAACCTTGCATTCTTTTTAGATAGTAGAGAAGATTGATTATCATCCGTTAGTTGGGTTACCAAAGAAGGAATCAATTACCATATGTGAATTCATTGTGTTACCAAATAAACGTTGGGTTTTTCCGGCCAGTGGGAGGGGGCTAATAAAAAACCGACGAAAAAAACCGACAAAACTGGGAGGTGGGATCGTTACTGTGGGGGAATTGGGAGGTGGGAGGAAGGACGAAAAAAACCCAGAGGAGATGGGACGAAAATTAACCGCGGAGACTACCAACTGAGATATTAGGAGTAGAGATCCTGTTGTTGGCCTAGGCCTGTTTGACTCCGCTTTTGTTGGCCCTCGACTCATAACTGAGGTCAGATCTTTTTTTGTCCTAATTGCAAGTCCACCCTCGACTCATAACTGGGACCCGTTCTTTTTTTGTCCTATTTGCAAGTACGCCCTCGACTCGCAACTCGGGCTTGACATTTTTTGTCCGAGTTGCAAGTCCACCCTCGACTCGCAACTGGGACCCGGTCTTTCTTTTGTCCCAGTTGCAAGTCCATCCTCGACTCGCAACTCGGGCCCAATTTTTTTTGTCCGAGTTGCAAGTTCACCCTCGACTCGTAACTAGGGCCAACCTTTTTTTTCCTAGTTGCAAGTCCACTCTCGATACAAAAGGGGGGTAGACTTTTTTTCCAAGTTGCAAGTCCACCCTTGTCTCGCAACTGGGGCCCAACCTTTTTTGTCCGAGTTGCAAGTCCACCCTCGACTCGTAACTAGGGCCCAACCTTTTCTGTCCGAGTTGCAAGTGCCTCCTCGACTCGCAACTGGGGCCCAACCTTTTTTGTCCGAGTTGCAAGTCCACCCTCGACTTGCAACTAGGGTCAAACCTTTTTTGTCCGAGTTGCAAGTTCGGTCTCGACTCGCAACTAGGGCCCAACCTATTTTGCCTGAGTTGCAAGTCTACCCTCGACTCGCAACTAGGGTCCAACCTTTTTTGTCCGAGTTGCAAGTTCGTCCTTGACTCGCAACTGGGGCCCAACCTTTTTTGTCCGAGTTGCAAGTCCACCCTCGACTCGCAACTAGGGCCCAACCTTTTTGCCTGAGTTGCAAGTCCACCCTCGACTCGCAACTAGGGTCCAACCTTTTTTTTGACTTGCAAGTTCGTCCACGACTCGCAACTAGGGCCCAACCTTTTTTGTCTGAGTTGCAAGTCCACCCTCAACTCGCAACTAGGGCTCAACCTTTTTTGTCCGAGTTGTAAGTTCACCCTCGACTCGCAACTGGGGGCCGACAGTTTTTTAGTCCCAATTGCGAGTCCACCCTCGGTTCGCAACTAGGGCCGACCTTTTTTCCCCACTTGCAAGTCCACCGTTGACTTGCAATCGGGGCTCGACCGTTTCTTGTCCCAGCTGCAAGTCCACCCTTGACTCGCAACTAGGGTCCAACCATTTTTGTCCCAGTTGCAAGTCCAAACTCGACTCGCAACTTGGGCCCGACCTTTTTTTTATTCCCAATTGAGAGTCCACCCCCGACTTGCCATTGGGGGTCCAACATTTTCTTTCCTAGTTTCAAGTCCACCCTCGTTAGCGAACAAATTGCAGATGAACCGGCCCAAGTAGGTAGGATACATTTTTTACTTTGTTTCATTTTCTTCATGTTTTTTCTGCTTTTTTATTTATCATTTTTCTTCATTTTTTTTCCTCTCCTTTTAATTTTTCTATTTTTCAGAAGTTGATCTTATATTTTCATATTCTGATAATTATTTGTTTGTTCATAAATTCACAAGTTTCAATACATGTTTCAAAAATTATAAATTAGTTCATTTTTCTAAAATTGTTCGTGTTGATCAATTTTTTAAAAGCAAATCAAAATGTTTTTTTGTTCTCTTCTTAGTTATCTATTTTCTCTATTTTTTGTTTTTTTCCTGTTCGCTTTTGTTCAATGTATATAAAAAAGTTCGCTTTTAGTTAGTCATATATAAAAAAGTTCATGTATATCAAAAACAATATTTAGTGTGTATTCAGAAAATGATCATCATATATTAAAGCATTGTTCACCATATATTAGAACATTTTTGGTATTCGTTAACTTTTTTATAATTTGAAAAAACTTATGCAAATTCGTGAACATGTTTTTGAAATATGTGTTGATGAAATTTTGTTCTTTACTGAAAATTAATTAGAATATAATAGTGAAAAACGCAAAAATCAAAAGGCAAAAATAAAAATAAATCGTTGGTAGCCTAGAAGCTAGCTAGAGATGTCCTTGTAAATGTATAACGATCATCCCCGCAAAAAAATGTATAACGATCAGAGGCAAAAGCTAACGAGTCGATTTAGCACTAGCGATCATTTTGTTTTCCAGAAAAAGCTAGCTATCAGGTTTCTTTATACGGGTAGCTAGCAACCAGATTTTTTTATGAGGAGAGCTAGTGACCAGATTTGCATATAGGCCGGTCATCAAGGCGGACGCACAATGAGGTAGTTTTTAGTTTTGGCCTTTGACAAAATGGAATCAAACAAACAGGAAAAAAAAGGTGACATTGACATTATACTTGAGGTATTATCTCACATCTATGTGACATAGACGGACCTGAAAAGAAAAAGCAAAAAAGAAATTTCCACATAAATATCTGCATAAGATTAATGACATAAGACTTAGATGTGTAATACTTATGGCACATCTAAAAATGCTTTAGCAAAACTGCAAAAGATTCTAGTAGATCATTTGATAAACCGCTCAACTGCAATAAACCCCTTTAAACGTCTTTGGCGTGAGCTGCACAAAGCCACAGATATGGGATGCACAACAATTGTGTGATGCATTATGCATATCAGATTCGCAAAAATAAAATAAAATAAAAAGATCGGACAAAGATTGACACTACTGCACGCTGATATAGCTTGTATCTTTCAGAACTGTTGCTCCTCCCGCGCACCAGCCATCGAGCTGCCATGGACGCCGACGTCCCGCTCCACCTGCTGCTGCTCGTGCCTCTCCTTGCCATCATACCCCTCATTCTCTTCGCCTCAAGAAGATTGACGCCGCCCGAGTCGTCCGGCGTCGCGCGGCTCCCGCCAGGGCCGTGGGCGCTGCCGGTGATCGGCCACCTGCACCACCTCGCGGGCGCGATCCCGCACCAAGCGTTGCGCGACCTGGCATGGCGCCACGGCCCGCTGATGCTGCTCCGGTTCGGCGAGGTGACGGCCGTGGTGGCCTCGTCCCCGGACGCGGCGCGCGAGATCCTGAAGACCCACGACCCCGCCTTCGCGTCTCGGCCCGTCGGACCCATGTCGCGCCTCTGGTTCCAGGGCTCCGAGGGCCTCGTCTTCGCGCCCTTCGGCGACGCGTGGCGCCAGCTCCGCAAGATCTGCACCCAGGAGCTCCTCAGCGCCCGCCGCGTCCACTCCTTCCGCCCGGTCCGCCAGGACGAGCTCGGCCGCCTCCTCCGCGCCGTCGCCTCGTCCTCGCCATCGCCGCCCGAGCGTCGCTCGGTGAACCTGACGGAGATTATCGCGGCATACATCGCGGACTCCACCGTGCGCGCCATCATCGGCAGCAGGCCGTTCAAGGGCCGCGACGCGTGCCTGAAGCTGTTCGAGGACATGTTCCGTATGAGGCCCGGGCTGAGCCTGCCGGACCTGTTTCCGTCATCGCGCCTCGCGATGCTCGTCAGCCGCGAGCCCGGCCGGATCAAGCGCTGCCGCCGCGAGATGCTGCAGATCATGGACGCCGTCATCCAGGAGCACCGGGAGAGGAAAGCCGCCGGCGAAGGAGAAGCCGAAGGCGAAGACCTGGTCGACGTGCTCCTCGGACTCCAGGAAGAAGTGGGCTCCCAGCACCCGCTGACCACCGAGAACATAAAATTCGTTATGATTGTAAGGTCTTCCAGTGATCCGGCGCGACAATCTAGCTGCGAGCTCCACGCCACGCCATGCATGCGCGCCACGGGATTACTAATCTTTAGCTGCTCTGTTTCTCTCACACGTGCAGGACATGTTCGCCGCGGGCAGCGAGACGGCAACGACGGCGCTGCAGTGGGTAATGGCGGAGCTCATGAGGAACCCGAGGGTTCGGCATAAGGCGCAGGAGGAGGTCCGGCGGGCAATGGCCGGCCACTGCAGGGTGACGGAGGACGGCCTCGGCAACCTCCACTACCTGCACATGGTCGTCAAGGAGTCTCTCCGGCTGCACGTGCCGGGCCCGCTGCTGACGCTACGCCAGTGCCGGAGCCCATGCCAGGTGCTCGGGTACGACGTGCCCGCGGGCGCCACGGTGTTCGTGAACTCGTGGGCGATCGCCAGGGACCCCGCGCACTGGGACGCGCCGGAGGAGTTTCTGCCGGAGAGGTTTGACCAGGAGCAAGGCGGCGCCGGGAGGGACTTCAAGGGCACAGACTTCGAGTTCATACCATTCGGAGCAGGGCGGAGGATGTGCCCGGGGATGACGTTTGGGCTGGCGCACATCGAGCTCGCGCTCGCCGCGCTGCTGTTCCACTTCGACCTGGAGCTGCCTGCAGGCGTGGACGCGGCTGGGTTGGACATGACAGAGGAGGCTGGCATCACCACGCGGAGGAGGTCCGAGCTTCTCGTGGTGGCCACCACTCTTGTTCCTGTACCAGAGTAGATATCAGTGATCACTACTATGCCAGCAATAACGACGAGTAAACAAGGAGATCTATATAGGCATACAAAGTAAAAAATCATCGGGTGAAATTGCTTCGTGGTTGCTAGCCTTAAAAAAACGTTTTTGCTAAAATAAAATTCGAAATAAAGGGAAAAGAATTGTCTCATAGATTAATTAAGAAGAGAGTTGGCCTGATAAATTAAAAAAAAGGGTGAAGACCCGAAAATGCTGTTTGGTGGACGAGCTACCTGGAGCTCGCTATCTCCTGCGTCAGGCTTTATCGTGATATGTTCCAGCCACGTATTCTTGCATGTATTCCATCCATCAGCTATTTACACGCGGCCGTATTCTCTCCATTTATGCACAGTGATATCACATGTCGATCAGGTCGCCCTACCAGCCGAGGTCCCCGTACCATCAGGATACCCTTTATGTTCCATAATATAGTGGGATCAAGGCAATATCGAACATGGGCTTGACTTGGTCGTGAGGTGCCTCTTAAAAATCATTTAGCCGTTTGGGTTGAGCAAGGTGATTACTTGCCCATGTCGTTTTGCTGAAATTGTGAGACGTCAAGGAACGACAGTACAGTTATCTCTACGGTTTTGCAAATTCAGTTAGCTCATGCGTCATTGGCAAGTAGGATTACCGGCAGCCGATCGAGAAGAACTTTTGCCTGTCATCAGCAGCATGGTACGTAGTACGTATTATTGTAGAACACGAACAAGTTCAGCAATTTTCTGATTCACAATTCTACTACATGATGTTCAATGCGACAAATAATACAGTCTCGACGTTATTCAGGAACTAGCCATGAACTGCACATGGACGTTCTACATTTTGACCGCATGGGCATGGGTAACCTTGACGAGTCACGAATGTAATATCTGGCTGAAGATTACCCTGAATCGCACCCCTCCAAGAATAATTTCATCCCATCCATGGCAAAAGAGCTTCTGTCTACTGCTCTAGTGGTAGGGGATGCATTTTTTCTGACAAAAGAAACTTTTTTTGGCAGGTGATTTTATTTTTAGAAAGGAAGAGACAGTCTAACGAGGCAAAGCTGTGGACCGAATCTAACATTCTTAAGAAGTTGCTCCCCACTACTACCTATTTTTTCACCATGCGCACTGTCCACATTAGCAATCAACATGCAACCATCCACCTATTTCCACCTCAGCAGTCTAGCCACATCATCGATTCCACCCCATAATTTATTTAGTTTTTCTTTCGTGCGCTCCCTATTCCTTTGTAACCTTTCTTTCGCGTGCTTCCTATTCCTTCTGTACCTGACGAGTTTTACTTTCGTACGCTTCCTATTCCTTCTGTAACTGACGAGATTAGTATCTTAAGAGCCATCCATTCGTCAATAATAATACTAGGTCGATGGGAAACGGCAGTGTCCACCATCTCCCTTCACAACGTGTTTGGTTCGGGGGAATTCGAGATGGGGAATGGGAGTTGAGGGGTGAGGAGATTAAAAGTCCACTGTTTGATTAGAGGGAATGGGAGTTTAAGTGGGAAGGGGAATGGCAGTTGAGAAAACCAATTCCCACCTATTTCTTCCCAGGGGGTACCCTGTTAATTCGTGAGTAGAGTTTCACTTGGCAGTTGTATTTCTTGCCATGGTTCTTGATAATTACACATGACAAGATGATGAGTAACGATTTCCACTTGACTGCATATTCCAATCTTTTCATATAAATATTGATCTTTGCCAGTCAAATTATATATTGCACATTAGTATCTGAACTAATCCGTTACAATAGACTGCATATATTAGCTTCAATTTTCACAAAGACCAACTAGGTAAGGTCTTCATCATGTTGTGTTTAAATTTTCAAATATTTATTATGACAATAGTATCATTACATACTAATGATTGCTAATCTGAGATGACTTTTAATTGGAGCATGATTTTTGACACAAACATGCTAGGAATTTAGGTTAGAAAATATGGTGAATGGTTCATACAATAGGTTTTTTATTTGTCATACATATATTATGCACATATTGCACACATCATAAATAGGTATTTTGTAGGAAATGTCCCGCAGCAACGCGCGGGGTATTATCTAGTGTAATTAACTAGTTCTCTATTTTTTACCACAAACTGTAAATGGTTCTTTATCACACCGTCAGCATACCGATTGTCATTTAATGTCCCACCAATCCCTTAAAAAAAATGTCCCGCCAGCCCGGCCCTGACGCTGCATGGGGCAAATTCAAATCAGCCCAGGAGGAACATCATGTCCGTGCAAAATCCGTCGTGGCCAAGGCCCATGTACTAATCAAGCACAGCAGCTCACGGCACCGGTGTATTCCTCAATTAAAGCCCGCGTATTATACCTGGAAACGCATGCCGCACACATCACAGTGATCGAACGCCCGGACAAGATTACGAGACCCATGGAGCTCGTCCTCCAAAACGCCTCATTTATGAAGACCGATACAAATAAACCACATGCAGACTACTCGCTAAGAAAAAAACTTCATGACCCCACACTCAACCCGACAAACATAGATAACGTGCAACAACCACAATTCCTCGCACTTCTACGTCACAAAGAAACCATAACGAAACCAAGGTTGAAGACAACGAACACCACCAAATCCACGGAGATGAGCCAATTCGAGATGGTGGTCGAAGAGACCGAGTATTGTCCATTAAGCAGCCGTGGGCGCCTTATCAATGTCGCCCCTTTTCTTGCCTATGCTCCTGAGAGCCTTCTTCACCTCCTTGATTTTGCTCGTAGAAGCCTCCTCCGCTAGGAAGCAAGGACTCACCTGCCAGACCCAAGGCTAGCTACCTCAAGGAGGCGAGCAAGCCGGAAAGCTTCTTCTTGAAGAACACCTCGTCAATAGGTGCCAATATACCTTCACGGTCAAAGACGGGCGACCGGATGGACTTCAATGCCTCAGAATGAGGTGCCAAAGCACCTACCTCATCAACCTCGGCACCCACAGACGCCACCTTGTCCCTCACAGACACCACCACAAGAACATCATGAGAGCATCTCCAACAGGCGTGCGATATTAGCGCCGTGCTGAAAAATTCCATTTTTTGCGCGCGCTCAGCCGTTCCGGGCGCTTCAGCGGAGACGCAAAAAACGTGCGCCCAGCATAAGTGGTTCAGCGCGCGGAGCAAAACGGCATAGCGCACCGCTTATTTCGTTCACCCGCTCCGGCGCGCTGCACACTCGAGCGCCCGAGCCGCACTGCCGCCACCCCTCCGGTTGCCCCGCGCCGCGCCGCCGCCGCGAATTCGCCAGATGGACGGCCGCGTCGACATCCCCCTCACCCCTTCCTACACCCGCGTCCCCTCCGGCGCCGCCGCCACCGGCGAAACCCTAGCCCGGGGAGCTTTGGCTTCGCCTTCGTCGGTGCTCCTCCAAGCACCGATCTCGCGCGCGACCTTTTCATGGCGCCACGGACGACCTCGGCGGGTGGCGTCGCGCCGGCACCCGCCATGAAGCCACGTGCCCCTCTCTCGAAGCTCCCAAATTCGGCGGTGGCGAAGGCGGGCAAGGTGTCCGGGAAGAAGAAAAAAGCGGCGGACAGCTCCTTTAGGCGGACGAAGAAGAAACTTGTAGGGCGTGCGACGGATGCGGTGACGACTGAAGCGCCGGTGAGCTCGCTTGTTGCGCCGGCAACCGATGCGCACAAGGTGTTCGATGAAATGCCCACAAGGTATGATTTCGCCCACTTTTTTTCGTTATTGTTTTTTACATGAATGGATACATTTGGATAGCTTATTTATTATTTTTTTGTATATACTTTGTAGTTTCAATGATGAGACATCTATGTCAACTATGGGTGTTGGCTCCAACAATTCTCATTGGTCTCAAACTAATGAAGTGCATTTAGATGATCATGAGTTTGAGGTGGACGAGGATGGTGAGGGTATCGTCCATGCACCGAAAGGAAGAGAGGGAAACTACACCATGGATGAAGACATCTTGCTATGCAATACATGGTTGAAAGTGTCTAGGGATGCCACCATTGGAGGGGACCAAAGTAGAGATGCATATTGGATCCGGATGAAGGAGCATTTTGATTTACACAACAAAAGTGGAATTGACCACACAAATTGTCAAAGGTGGGAGGCCGCACTTAAGTCGGTTGACACGGTAAACCCAAGTGGCACTAATGATAGAGATAGGGTAAGTGCCATTTCTTTCATGATTCTTCCATGTTCATGCTTCTTCTTTTGTGTTTCAAGTGCTAACTTGTTCTTTTGTTTGTAGCTCACTATTGCACAAAACTTATTTCAAGGAGAGGAGAAGAAGACTAAGAAAGGGAAGATCAAGAAAGGGAGACCATTTACCTTGCCCCATTGCTATGATGTGTTGAAGGATGATGAGAAATGGAAGCCCCGTGAAGGTGTCGATGAGGAGAGCACCAAACACAAGCGAACTATTGATTTGGATGATGAGGAGGAGGAGGCATCAAGTGATGACAGCAAGAGAAGCCCTGCACCAAACTCGATTGCCTAGTCCAAGCCAAAAAGACTAAATGGAAGCAAGAAAGACGGAAAAGAAAAGAAGAAGAGGAAAGGAGATGATGAGTTAAAAAATGATATGGAAGCTATTGTGAACGCAAGAAAGGAAGCGAACGAGGTGAGGAAGATGGCAAGGAACCAAGATGTGGCGGCCAAGGAGAGGAGGTTGGCAGCCAAGGAGAGGAGGGTGGCGGCTGAGGAGAGCAAGGTGGCATTGGAGGAGAAGAAATTGTCCATGGAGGAGCGAACTAGATTGTTGGAATGGGAGAAGTACTTGTTCTTCATGGATACATCTACCCTCGATGAGAAGCAAAAGGAGTATGTCAATTTGCCCATGAAGAAGTCTTGGTCCAAAAAAGAGCCATGGCCATGGGAGGCATGGGAGCTACTATGGGAGGCATGGGAGGCATGGGTGGCATGGGAGGCATGGCTACCATGGGAGGCATGGCTACCATGGGAGGCATGGGTGGCTTCAGAGCTACCATGGGCGGTATGGGAGGCATGGGTGCCTTCAGAGCTACCATGGGAGGCATGGGAGGCATGAGTTTTGGGTCTCTCGTGGGAGACATGGGAGCACCTCCGGTGACATGGGTGGACGCATGTCTTCCGGTGTGCCTCACATATCTTCGCATGATGCCGTTGGAGATCTTGCCAACACCTTCCGAGCTCCCCATGATGATGCGGCGCGCGACAATGAAGAAGAGGAGGAAGAATCGTCTTCGGATGAGGATGAAAAATCGGAGGAAGAGGAGGACGATGATGAGGATGCGGCATGATTGTTGATGTGCCATTTGTTTGTGTGAACTTTTATGTCATGAACTTGGTTGGGTGATTTTGAATTTGGTTGGATGATGATGTGGCTTGATTGTTGATGTGCCATGCAATTGAACTATGCTATGTCTATTTTTATGTTTGAGCTATCACCATATGTCAAAATGAACATGTTGCAAGTGTCGGCTGCTCGCGCGCGCTGTAGAAGTTTAGGGCGTCTGCTGGAGTGGCGCGTGCTTTCCAGCGGCCGCTGGAGCCAGCGCTCTGCAGCATGCAAAAAGTGGCTATTTCGGCGCTGTAAAGTTATTTTAGCGCGCCGCGCGGTTGCGCGCCTGTTGGAGATGCCCTCAGCCACGGGTGTCGGTGTGAAAACCGGCAGATCTCGGGTAGGGGGTCCCGAACTGTGCGTCTAAGGATCAAGGGTGACAGGAGGCAGGGGACACGATGTTTACCCAGGTTCAGGCCCTATTGATGGAGGTAATACCCTACTTCCTGCTTGATTGACCTTGATGAGTATAGGGTTACAAGAGTTGATCTACCTCGATATCGTAATGGCTAAACCCTAGATGTCTAGCCTGTATGATTATGATTGCATCTACGGACTAAACCCTCCGGTTTATATAGACTATGGAGGGGGCTAGGGTTGTACAAAGTCGGTTTACAGATAAAAGGAACCTTCATATCCGAACGCCAAGCTTGCCATCCACGCAAAGGAGAGTCCCATCCGAACACAAGGGAAAGCTTTCATCTTGTATCTTCACGGCCCATGTCACATAGCCTGGACGCCCGAGGACCCAATAATCCAGGACTCCCTCAGTAGCCCCTAAACCAGGCTTCAATGACGATGTGTCCGGCACGCAGATTGTCTTCGGCATTGCAAGGCGGGTTCCTCCTCCGATCACTTCAAAGTAGTTGATCACCAGTACTATATCTGGCTCTGTACAATAGTTACAATCCTTCAACATAAAGGTAAAATATTAAGTAGAGATAAGCTATGTCCACTGACAGCTCTCTTTTTTTCTTTTTGGCGAGACGTCACTTCAAGTCTCATCATTATTAACTCGAATCGTTTTTCAGGCCTCCCGCCTCATGTATCGAGGCGTGGCCGTTATTGACACGTCTCGTCAAGGCAGAGATCATGTCCTTTATTCGCGGAATCCTTATCAATGCGGGTTTGAGTAACCCAACCGTGCCGTTTGCACGAACCCTTGGGAATAGGCGAGTTTTAAGGCTTATGAGGGGGCACTTGATATTCATTGCCTTTATAAAAGGACAAAGATTCTTCCTTTTACCCCACCCCTTCTTCCTCAGCACTCCCATCATCAAGCTCCAGCGCCCGAGTCTAAATCTTCCTCCTCGCCCCCAACTTCTTCGGCTATGGCCGGATTTGGCTCCCAAGGCAAATGGATGGCCTCCTCTGTCACGGAGGAGAATGTTAAGGAGCTCCGGGAGGCAGGGTACTTGACTGCGGAGATCGCACATAGGCTTCCCGTCCAAGAGCAGGTCATCCCTTCTCCAGGACCAGGCGAAAGAGTGGTATTTATTCGCCACTTCCTTCGTGGATTGGGCTTTCCTCTCCACCCCTTCGTCCGCGGTCTTATGTTCTACTACGGGCTAGATTTCCACGATCTAGCCCCGAACTCTTTCCTTCACATCTCGGCGTTTATCGTCGTGTGTGAAGCACTCCTCCGCATCCCTCCACACTTCGGCCTCTAGCTCAAGGTTTTCAATGTAAAGCCGAAGGTGGTCAACAAACAGCATGCGGAGTGCGGCGGCGCAATGATAAGCAAGCTCCCCAATACCACGTGGCCAAAAGGAGCCTTCGTGGAGACCGTAAAGGCATGGCAACAAGAGTGGTTTTATATCACCAAACTCCGTGGCACCAAGTGGGCAGCTGCTCCTGAATTCAGATCCGGTCCGCCTATGCAGCTCGCGTCGTGGATCAACAAGGGCCTGGACTGGGAGTCCACCGATGAGGTACTGGTGCTGCAACAGCGCATCAAGGACATAATGGACAAGGGCACCGATCTCTCTAACATGATCCAGGTGATGCTCTGCCGTCGATGCCTCCCCTGCCAACACCGGAAGACCTGTATGTGGGAATTCAATCCGAAGGGCCCTCTAACTCTGCAACATTTCTTCGGCACAACGCACGAAGGGATCTGGAAGTTACTTTTCAAGGCCCGGGAAAAGAAGTGGCCAGGAAGACCGAAGACATCGGGCTCGACATCGCGCATCCTGCTTCTCAGGTAAGCATTCTGTTTCCGAACATAGCCTGAATCGTTAATCAAAGGGGCATACTAAGTTTGAATTCCTTATTCAGGGCTGGACAGCCAAGGCGGAGCGGATAAGATGTTCCGCTCCGCTGCCCGAAAACCCAGCCAACCCTCTATTAACGAGAATGTTGGTCCCGGCGCCATACCAGGTGCCGGTAAAGAAGGACAAGAAGAAGAAGAGAGAGGAGGGCACTTCGGATGCAGTGTCCGGAGAAGCTGAAGCCCAGTCCTCTCACGAGGGCGACGATGACGAGGAGGAGGAAGTAGAAAATCCTTCCCGCAAGGGTAAGAAAAGAGTGGCCTCCGAAGACCTGGAGGCCGAAGCATCCAAGAGGGACAAGATCATCCTCTCCGATGACTCGGAGTCGGACGCCGAGGCCATCCCGAATCATCGTCGCCGGACCAAGCCCAAAGCCGACTCGTAAGTAGTTCAGGATTTTTCACATATATCCAATTTTCTATGGACTGTGATGACAACTCTAGGTTCTATCCTTTGTAGACCGGCGCGCGTCCTCCCACGGCCGTCCTCGTCCTCGGGGGATCTGCCGCCGGAGATGATGGAGAGCGAGCCGCCTCCACTAGCTTCTTCGCCGCCTAGAGCGGATGACACCGAGATGTCGTCCCATAGGCCCTCCCCAGGCCTTGAAGAGACGGGGGCAATTTAACGGCGCCGGAGGGCAATACCTCGGCTGCCGAAGGACTGGGGGGGTACGGCTCCCCCAAAGACCGGCGACGGAGGCCCTGGCCAATCCGTCCCCCCGCTGCATACTACTCCGGAGACCCACAAGGTTTCGGAGTCTGGTGAGCGTCCCCCTGTAGAGGAAGGGAGAACGACGACCTCCGCTAATCCGGAGGCGCCGAATACCATGGCGGATGTACTTCGAAGTGCATCCGTCATGGATGAGCATCGTATCCTGATGGGTATGGTGGCTGAGAAGATTCAGTCCGCCAAGAGCGGGCTAAGCGAGGCCTTCTCCAGTCTGCTAGCAGGCTTCGAGGTACGCAATGTAATGTTTTTGGTCATTTTTATGAGAAATATGCCTGTACATAGATAGTAGCCCCTGAGACTCTGTTCAGTTTTTTGAAAGAAAAGTGAGCAGAGGATCAATAATCAGTTGTCAGGTGGTAACATTCTATTTTATTTGGATTTAAAATAGGCCTCTTTGTTAGCGGTGACTGCCCAGTCAGGGGAAATTACCGAACTAAAACGGAAACTGGAGCGAGCTAATGAGGATCTAGTCCTAGTTAACACGCGGCTCGACCAGGCACAAGGTATACGATACATCTTGCGTTCGTGTCTGTTTATGTCTGTTTTCTCTGAAAACTCAAGAGCTGTAATGTGCGTGTTGGTTCAGATGGTGCCGCCGCGGTAGAGACCCTCAGGGGTGAGCTTGCACTACTGCAGGATGCTGCTAACGCGACACTACGATCAGACACCCTTCGAGAAACTGTGTGCGATGCAATAATCGCAAGCGGTGCTGTATGAAAACCGTCAAAAATGTATAAAACGTTTGCGATGACGGATGCATCAAACACGGTTCAGGTTTTAGTTGCGTGTGCGATGAAGGGCATACAGTTCAGTTCAATTAACTGTTTGCGATGAGGAGGAACAAAAGAAACGGGCAGCCAGATGAAGGCGTGTGCGATACACAGCATACGGTTCACTCGGATGAACTCTTTGTGATTAGGCACAAAAGAAACAGTCAGCTAGATGAAGGTGTGTGCGATATACAGCATACGGTTCACTCGGATGAACTGTTTGTGATTAGGCAACACAAAAGAAACGGTCAACTAGATCAAGGTGTGTGCGATATACGCATGCGGTTCACTCGGCCCTTGTCGTCAGTGTGTGACCTCTGTGGCAACCGTTCGCTCCCCAGTTGCCTCTTCGTGTACCGTGGCAAGCGTCCACCGCCTCTTCGCCTTTCCCTCTCGATTTGGAACTGCTGTCGCACGCTCTTCCTCCCTCCTCCATTCTCCTTCACCCTTCCTTCTGCCATTGTTCGATCATCTTCTCCATGGAGGGAACAGGCCGGAAATGACCCCGTTATTCTTGCCCCGATCTGAATGATAACGCGGTGGGGGAACTCATTGATCGGTGCGACGTCATCACCTCGGCTAGCATGGCAGGTTCGTTCAAGACCATTCTCGACTCAACTAATAACATCATTACAAGGAACCCAAGGGTCCAGGAGCAGTTTGATCTCCCCTATCTTCTTCGCCGTGACCCTGCTGACTGGCACGAGGATGAGGGAAGCCTCGCCTTGTGCAAGTTGATGCCGCTTGATAATGATACGTATGATGTTAAGATGCCATCGCTTGAGGGCAAGGCTTGGGCAGGCGCAAATGAAGATTGGGTTGTTTACATTGGGTACAACTGCGAGTGGGAACTTGTGAATGTGTACACTCATCACCGGGTTCCACTTCCAAAAATCTCAGACGACTGCCCAGAGGTTGAGTACACCAGTATTCTACGTGAGTTCAAATACGATCATGGTGACTGTCGTCTACGGAAGATAGCAATTTGTTGAGTTCCCAGCCGCTCTTGGGATTACTCGAACTATAAAGTTATTGCTATCTTCGACAAGCTTGTTGCCTTCCTTACTTCCACACCTCGATGGATATTGCTCAAAAACAATTTGTGTACACGGATGAGTACTATGATGCAATTCAATACGAGGGTCTTGTGTTTGCTGCCACCACTCGTGGCACTGTTTTTGCATGGAATCATCATGCTGTCGGTACGTTCATCTTCCACCGTAATTATAATTGTTTCATCCACATGCATGCGGGTTAGCTAGTTTCCCTTTACTAATTAATTAACCTTCTTGTGTTTCCAAGGTTCTGTGAACATTCGACCACCTATACTTTTAAATTTTTATAACCAAGGGGGAGATGACGATGCTGATGATCAAGAGCATGAGGACGAGACAGACCCATATGCTCAGTGGCACTTGGCAACTTATTCCGATGGATCACCTCTTCTTCTTGTCTGTATACAGGGCACTGCTGATGTTACTAAGGAAGTAGGTGTTCTCTTGCATGGTCGCACTCTCAGGACCTATTCCAACATCTGTTGCAGGGTATTCGGGATGGATACTAGTGTACTAGCGCCAACACCTTCTCCCTGGTTCAGTATTGAAAGTCTTGGAGGAAACTCGCTCTTCCTTGGACAATACTATCCAATAATGATGGAAGGCGATCCAGCTGCTGTTGACACAACGTTGCTACCATTTATGAGAAGCAACTGTATCTATACCTCGGACATTGCTATGCTTCCCTACCGTCCTAATATGGGTCCTTACATAGGCCGCTTCAGCCTGGATGATCAGTCCTGCGTTGGTCTCGAGATTGACAATAGCTGGCCCTTCCCAGAGAATCACTTCTGGTTCAAAGCAAGTGTTTCCAACGCCGACGAGTGGTTGAGCTGAAGTTCATTCCATCGCTTTGTTATTTGTTGTGTGAGAAAAACTTTACTAGAATATTTTGTTGGGAATGATATATAATCCAATGTGTATCCTCGTTGTCGTTGTGGGTTGATGACTTGTTGTATGTAATCAATGGTACATTTGCATATGCGTCCATCAACTCACGCCTGCTAGTGGTGTCCATATGAACAGTACTAGTGATTTCAGTTGCAAAAATTAGATAGTGCTAGTGATTTTTAGCTGCATATTTTGACAAATCGCAGTGTTACAAGGTTGACAAATGGCAATGTTACTAGATAAACAAATGTCAATCTTTCCATTTTGACAAATGGCAACATACCCAAAATGACAGATATGCAAATCTTACCCAATTGTTTATACGTCGTTCCACACGGGTCATGCAAAACAACCGTTTGCGTTGAAGGGATGCAAAAATCCTACTCGGTACATTTTCCCTTGGCTTCCAGGGGAAGCTGTCGGTTTGCATCCGGGTGTTCTAACTAAAATGTTTGCGATGAGTATTTTATATTTAAAAACCATTGACGTTTTTTCCAAAAGAAAATCGTTTGATAAGTCTGTACATTAAGAGAGAAAAACGCAAGTTCGTTCAAACCATATCTTTCATTCAGTCACACTGCGAATTTATATTCATATGATCGAGAATTCGAGATACAGTATTAAACCACAAAAAAACTAATTCCGGCGGCGGCGGAGGCGGCGTGCCGCGCCGTCGTTGTCGTTGTTGTCCTCCGGGACGCCGTTGTTGAAGTCTTCAAGGCAGCACAAAATGTTTCTTCACTTGTAAATCAAACATCATGTCGTCGCGCGATCGACGGGCGGGGCGCGAAAGGACGGCAGCTGGCGCCGTTGAGAGATAGCGGTCGACGGCAGCGTCCCATGCCGCTGAGGGGGGCGCACGCACGGGCACGGGTGCGGCAGGTGCAGCCAAACGCACGGGGGGGTGGCACGACGGTGGGTGGAGGGGCGGGCACGGGCACGGGCGTTGGCGCTGGCATGTACACGAGCTCGCGCGGGTCCGCGGAGACCTCGCTGACACCCGCGGCTTCTAGCTCTGCGATAGTGCTCAGCGACCAGCCCGTCAATGCTACGGGGATGGTCGTTGGCGCGGGCGTGGGGACGGGAGCGGGGGCAGCAACCGCCGCGGCCAGCTCGTTCTGGGCCATCTCCATGAGGCCCCACTCCTCCTTATTTTCTATCTCCTCCGGCTCGGAGTCGACTTCACCAAACTTGAAGACTAGTGGCAGATGATCGTTCTGCGCCATGGCGTTGGTGGAGGTCTGCGACTGTGGGAAGGAGGGGATTGGGAGACGAACAGCAAGGCCACCCGTATAAAACAGCGGCTCGGGCGCCATTAATGGAGAGGAAGGCGGGCGGCCATGGAAGTCAAAGGGCTCGCTTCCCAGTGAGCCTGCACAGCGTACAGCTCGAACGCTTCCCGGTGAGCCTGCGCATTGGAGGACAGCTTGCACGCCTCTCGGTCAGCCTGCGCACCGAACTGCGCTCGCACGCCTCCCGTTCAGTCAAGGTCAAGCAGCTGTCCGCACGACACCTCCTACAGCCATTAAAATCAAGACACATGGCATCACGTGAATGGTTAAAATAACGCAAACGGTTTGAATTCTACAAACATTTGAGATATTAAAGTGGCAGCTATTTTTTCAAAATGCCATTGTTGGCTGTAATTATTCGAGTGCGCCTTCTCTCAAAATGGACACGAAAAATGCCACAGCATGTCGGGTGCCATTCCGTGATAGCATGCCAAGTTTCATGAATTTCAGACGAATTTTGAATTTACTAGAATTTAAAAACCAGGCATCTCAATGTTTTGCCGGCAATCAACGGTGCCCTGGAGTTTGAAATTCATTCCCATTTCTTGCATGGGACCTAAGCATGCACCCAAGGACACATATTTGATTTTTCAACCAATTTATATGCACTAGAGCATGTGCATGTAGTTCAAATTTGAATTATGCACATAAATGCATTGAAAACTCAGTTAATGCATAAAAATGTCCAGACGAACCCCGAAAAATCACAAAAATTCACATAACACTCCTGTTGTTCTATGTTGACACGAGAAAAAAAATTAAAGCAATAAGAGGCAATGGATATCGTTTCGTCCCCAAAGGTGGGACATTCCCTACCGAAAACCATCATGCTTGTTATGAGAAGCTCCGGTTTGTCAGAAGCATGTACCCAAACCTGCCCCAAATGGGACAAAATTTGTACCACGGCATGTTGATGCCGCTCCATGATAGCATGCCAAGTTTCATGAATTTCAGACGAGTTTTGGATTTACTAGAATTTAAAAACCAGGCATCTCAATGTTTTGCCGGCAATCAACGGTGCCCTGGTGTTTGAAATTCATTCCAATTTCTTGCATGCAACCTAAGCATGCACCCAAGGACACAGATTTGATTTTTTGACCAATTTATATGCACTGGAGCATGTGCATGTAGTTCAAATTTGAATTATGCACATAAATGCATTGAAAACTCAGTTAATGCATAAAATGTCCAAACGAACCCCAAAAAATCACAAAAATTCACACAACACTCCTATTGTTCTATGTTGACACGAGAAAAAAATTTGAAAGCAATAAGAGGCAATGGATATCGTTTCGCCCCCAAAGGTGGGACGTTCCCTATCGAAAACCATCATGCTTGTTGTGAGAAGCTCCGGTTTGTGAGAAGCATATACCCAAACCTGCCCCAAATGGGGAAAAAATTGTACCACGACATGTTGATGCCGCTCCATGATAGAATGCCAAGTTTCATGAATTTCAGACGAGTTATGGATTTACTAGAATTTAAAAACCAGGCATCTCAACGTTTTGCCGGCAATAAACAGTGCCCTGGTGTTTGAATTTCATTCCAATCTCTTGCATGGGACCTATAAATTCACCCTAGGACACACATGTGATTTTTCAACCAACTTTGGTGCACTGGAGCATGTGCTTGTAGTTAAAATTTGAAATATGCACATAAAATGCATACAAAACCAAGTTAATGTATAAAAAGGCCAAACGAACCCCGAAAAATTCCAAAATTAAACACAACACTCATGTTGTTCTATGTTGACACTAGAATTTTTTTGAAAGCAATAAGAGGCAACGGATATTGTCCCGTCCCCAAAGGTGGTACGTTCCCTATCGAAACCATCATGCTTGTTGTGAGAAGCTCTGGTTTGTGAGAAGCTTATACCCAAACCTGTCCCAAATGGGACCAAAATTTTCACCACGGCATGTTGATGCCGCTCCATGATAGCGTGCCAAGTTTCATGAATTTCAGACGAGTTTTGGATTTACCAGAATTTAAAAACCAGGTATCTCAATGTTTTTCCGGCAATCAACAGTGCCCTAGTGTTTGAAATTCATTCCCGTCTCTTGCATGGGACCTAAGCATGCACCCAAGGACACACATGTGATTTTTCAACCAATTTATATGCACTCGAGCAGGTGCATGTAGTTCAGTTTTGAATTATGCACATAAAATACCTAGAAAACTCAGTTAATGCATAAAAATGTCCAAACGAACCCCGAAAAATCCCAAAAATTGACAACACTCCTGTTGTTCTATGTTGACACGAGAATTTTTTTTGAAAGCAATAAGAGGCAATGGATATCGTTTCGTCCCCAAAGGTGGGACGTGCAGTCCCTACCGAAACCATCAGGCTTGTTGTGAGAAGCTCTGGTTTGTGAGAAGTGTATACCCAAACCTGCCCCAAATGGGACAATTTTTTTCCCACTGCATGTTTATGCCGCTCCATGATAGCATGCCAAGTTTCATGAATTTCAGACGAGTTTTGGATTTACTAGAATTTAAAAACCAGACATCTCAATGTTTTGTCAGCAATCAACGGTGCCCTGGTGTTTGAAATTCATTCCCATTTTCAACCAATTTATATGCACGGGAGCAAGTGCATATAGTTCAAATTTGAATTATGCACATAAATGCATGAAAACTCAGTTAATGCATAAAAATGTCCAAACGAACCCCGAAAAATCCCAAAATTTGACACAACATTCCTGTTGTTATATGTTGACACGAGAAAAAAATTGAAAGCAATAAGAGGCAATGGATATTATGTCGTCCCCAAAGGTGGGACGTTCCCTATCGAAACCATCATGCTTGTTGTGAGAAGCTTTGGTTTGTGAGAATCATATACCCGAACCTGCCCCAAATTTTTTTACCACGACATGTTGATGCTGCTCCATGATAGCATGCCAAGTTTCATGAATTTCTGACGAGTTTTGGATTTACTAGAATTCAAAAACCAAGCATCTCAATGTTTTGCCGGCAATCAACAGTGCCCTAGTGTTTGAATTTCATTCCAATCTCTTGCATGGGACCTAGAAAATCACCCAAGGACACACATGTGATTTTTCAACCAACTTTAGTGCATTGGAGCATGTGCTTGTAGTTCAAATTTGAATTATGCACATAAAATGCCTACAAAACCCAGTTAACGTATAAAAAAGGCCAAACGAACCCCGAAAAATTCCAAGATTAAACACACCACTCCTGTTGTTCTATGTTGACACTAGAAATTTTTCGGGGTTCGTTTGGCCTTTTTTATACAACAACTCCTATGGCTCCCGCCGGTTGTCATACTCATCGACATGCAAGTCGTGATTCCTATTACAAGAACATGATCAATCTCATACATCACATATGTCATTCATCACATCCTTTTGGCCATATCACATCACATGGCATATGCTGCACGAACAAGTTAGACATCCTCTAATTGTTGTTGCAAGTTTTTACATGGCTGCTATAGGTTTGTAGCAAGAACGTTTCTTACCTACGCCAAAACCACAACGTGATATGCCAATTTCTATTTACCCTTCATAAGGACCCTTTTCATCGAATCCGATCCGACTAAAGTGGGAGAGACAGACACCCGCTAGCCACCTTATGCAACTAGTGCATGTGAGTCGGTGGAACCTGTCTCACGTAAGCGTACGTGTAAGGTCGGTTTGGGCCGCTTCATCCCACGATGCCGCCGAATCAAGATAAGACTAGTAACGGCAAGTAATTTGACAAAATCGACGCCCACAACAACTTGTGTTCTACTCGTGCATAGAAACTACGCATAGACCTAGCTCATGATGCCACTGTTGGGGATCGTTGCAGAAATCAAAAAAATTCTATGCATCACCAAGATCAATCTATGGAGAGACTAGCAAGGAGAGAAAAGGGAGTGCATCTTCATACCCTTGAAGATTGCGGCGCGGAAGCGTTACAAGAACGCGAATGAAGGAGTCGTACTCGCAGCGATTCAGATCGCGGTTGATTCCGATCTAAGCGCTGAACAACAGCGCCTCCGCGTTCAACACACGTGCAGCAAGGGGACGTCGCATCCTTCTTGATCCAGCAAGGGGGAAGCAGAAGTTGGGGAAGAACTCCGGCAGCACGACGACGTGGTGGTGGAGCTTGCAGTTCTCCGGCAGGGCTTCGCCAAGCTCAACGGAGGAGGAGGGGGTGTTGGAGAAGGGGAGGGCTGCGCCTTGGATGAGGTGTTGCTGCCCTCCCTCCTCCCCTCTATTTATAGGGTGAAGGGGGAAGGGGGCCAGCCCCTCTAGATGAGATCTAGAGGGGGGGCGGCGGCCAAGGGGAGGGGGCTTGCCCCCCAAGCCAAGGGGGGCGCCCCCCTTAGGGTTTCCCCCCAACCCTAAGCGCATGGGCCCTAGGGGGGAATGGTGCCCAGCCCACTTAGGGGCTGGTTCCCTTCCACATACAACCCATAGGGCCCTCTGGGGCAGGTGGACCCTCCCGGTGGACCCCCGGAACCCCTTCGGTGGTCCCGGTACAATACCGGCAAACCCCCGAATACTTCCGGTGACCGTATGATGACTTCCCATATATAAATCTTCACCTCCGGACCATTCCGGAACTCCTTGTGACGTCCGGGATCTCATCCGGGACTCCGAACAACATTCGGTAACCACATACTATTTCCCATAACAACTCTAGCGTCACCGAACCTTAAGTGTGTAGACCCTACGGGTTGGGGAACCATGTAGACATGACTGAGACATCTCTCCGGCCAATAACCAACAGCGGTATCTCGATACCCATGTTGGCTCCCACATGTTCCACGATGATCTCATCGGATGAACCACGATGTCGGGGATTCAATCAATCTTGTACACAATTCCCTTTGTCTACCGGTATGATACTTGCCTGAGATTCGATCGTCGGTATCCCTATACCTTGTTCAATCTCGTTACTGGCAAGTCTCTTTACTCGTTAGTAACACATCATCCCGTGATCAACTCCTTGGTCACATTGAGCTCATTATGATGATGTCCACCGAGTGGGCCCAGAGATACCTCTCCGTCACACAGAGTGACAAATCCCAGTCTCGATTCGTGCCAACCCAACAGACACTTTCGGAGATACCCGTAGTGTGCCTTTATAGCCACCCAGTTACGTTGTGACGTTTGGCACACCCAAAGCATTCCTACGGTATCCGGGAGTTACACAATCTCATGGTCTAAGGAAATGATACTTGACATTAGAAAAGCTTTAACAGACGAACTACACGATCTTGTGCTATGCTTAGGATTGGGTCTTGTCCATCACATCATTCTCCTAATGATGTGATCCCGTTATCAACGACATCCAATGTCCATGGTCAGGAAACCGTAACCATCTATTGATCAACAAGCTAGTCAACTAGAGGCTCACTAGGGACATGTTGTGGTCTATGTATTCACACATGTATTACGATTTCCGGATAACACAATTATAGCATGAACAATAGACAATTATCATGAACAAGGAAATATAATAATAACCACTTTATTATTGCCTCTAGGGCATATTTCCAACAGTCTCCCACTTGCACTAGAGTGAATAATCTAGTTACATTGTGATGAATCGAACACCCATAGAGTTCTGGTGTTGATCATGTTTTGCTCGTGGAAGAGGTTTAGTCAACGGGTCTGCAACATTCAGATCAGTATGCACTTTACAAATATCTATGTCTCCATCTTGAATATATTCACGAATGGAGTTGAAGCGACGCTTGATATGCCTGGTCTTCCTGTGAAACCTGGGCTCCTTGGCAAGGGCAATAGCTCCAGTGTTGTCACAGAAGAGTGTCATTGGGCCCAACGCATTGGGAATAACTCCTAGGTCGGTGATGAACTCCTTCATCCAAACTGCTTCATGTGCTGCCTCCGGGGCTGCTATGTACTCCACTTCACATGTAGATCCCGCCACGACGCTTTGCTTGCAACTGCACCAGCTGACTGCCCCACCATTCAAAATATACACGTATCCGGTTTGCGACTTGGAGTCATCTAGATCTGTGTCGAAGCTAGCATCAACGTAACCCTTTACGACGAGCTCTTCGTCACCTCCATAAACGAGAAACATATCCTTAGTCCTTTTCAGGTACTTCAGGATATTCTTGACCGCTGTCCAGTGTTCCATGCCGGGATTACTTTGGTACCTTCCTACCAAACTTACGGCAAGGTTCACATCAGGTCTGGTACACAACATGGCATACATAATAGACACTATGGCCGAGGCATAGGGGATGACACTCATCTTTTCTCTATCTTCTGTCGTGGTCGGGCATTGAGCCGTGCTCAATCTCACACCTTGCAATACAGGCAAGAACCCCTTCCTGGACTAATCCATATTGAACATCTTCAATATCTTGTCAAGGTATGTGCTTTGTGAAAGACCAATGAGGCGTCTCGATCTATCTCTATAGATCTTGATGCCTAATATGTAAGCAGCTTCTCCAAGGCCCTTCATTGAAAAACACTTATTCAAGTAGGCCTTTATGCTTTCCAAGAATTCTATATCATTTCCCATCAATAGTATGGCATCCACATATAATATGAGAAATGCTATAGAGCTCCCACTCACTTTCTTGTAAGCACAAGCTTCTCCATAAGTCTGTGTAAACCCAAACGCTTTGATCATCTCATCAAAGCGAATGTTCCAACTCCGAGATGCTTGCACCAGCCCATAGATTGAGCGTTGCAGCTTGCATACCTTGTCAGCATCTTAGGATCGACAAAACCTTCCGGCTGCATCATATACAATTCTTCCTTAAGGAAACCATTAAGGAATGCCGTTTTGACGTCCATTTGCCATATCTCATAATCATAGAATGCGGCAATTGCTAACATGATTCAGACGGACTTCAGCTTCGCTACGGGTGAGAATGTCTCATCGTAGTCAACCCCTTGAACTTGTCGATAACCCTTAGCGACAAGCCGAGCCTTATAGATGGTCACATTACCATCCGCGTCTGTCTTCTTCTTAAAGATCCATTTGTTCTCTATGGCTTGCCGATCATCGGGCAAGTCTGTCAAAGTCCATACTTCGTTTTCATACATGGATCCTATCTCGGATTTCATGGCTTCAAGCCAATTGCTGGAATCCGGGCCCACCATCGCTTCTTCATAGTTCGAAGGTTCACCATTGTCTAACAACATGATTTCTAGGATAGGGTTGCCGTACCACTCTGGTGCGGAACGTGTCCTTGTGGACCTATGAAGTTCAGTAGCAACTTGATCCGAAGTTTCATGATCATGATCATTAACTTCCTCTCTAGTCGGTGCAGGCACCACAGAAACATCTTCCTGAGCTGCGCTACTCTCCGGTTCAAGAGGCAATACCTCATCAAGTTCTACTTTCCTTCCACTTACTTCTTTCGAGAGAAACTCTTTCTCTAGAAAGGATCCATTCTTGGCAACAAAGATCTTGCCTTCGGATCTGAGGTAGAAGGTATACTATCGTGGAATTAACACGTCAGATGTCCTAGATGTCAGGACTTAGTCGTGAGGCCAGCGCATCTATGTAGTGCTTGAGAGGGGTTGATTGGGATGAGAGACGCAGGGCGGATTAACACACAAGACAAAGGTTTAGACAGCTTCGAGCCCCGGGAAACATCATCCGGTAATAACCCTACATGTTGTTTGAGGCTAGGTCTCATTATGCTCATCGGAGAGTCGCCGGTAAATCGGCTCTCCTTTGTTGTGTCTAGCCTTAGAGATTATTGCTTGTTTCTTGTCCCTCTTTGGGGTGCCCTGCCCCTCCTTATATAAGTTAGAGGGGCGGGTTACATGTGGAGTCCTAGTAGGACTAGGACTAGTCTATCTTCTCTTACAAGTTAATTACAAGTCCGGGTCTTGCTTCCTCGTCAAGGAAATATTTGTCATCCCTTTCTTCTTAAGCCGGCCCATCATAAACGTGAGCCGGCCTTCTGGGCCTTGGGCCTTGTCTTCTATCTGACCCGCCGTTGGGGTTATCAGTAAGTCACCAAATACTCGCCGGGTCTCTGTGAGCCGCCAAGTCCGGCAGGGTCATACTTCCGGTCGGGTCATACCGCATGGTATATCCCCGACATTAGCCCCCAGTTTAATTTGGATTTATCCATGTTAAACTGATCCTGCAATATAAACACAAGAACAAATTTGACAGGTTGTGCTCTGGGTTAAATATTCTTGTAAATCGGCACCTGATCATCCTTGAGTCCTTGACATTTTCTCCTGGAATATCCGGGTCAATAGGCCAGCTCCAGAGTCAATTTATTCACATTAGTCTCTTGTAGAGAAATATTGTAAGAAATAATCCACTTGAATCGGCTTCCAGAACGCCGGCTTAAAACATATTGGTCTTGAAATACTCATCTGACTTTCAGTCGGCTTGAAGAGGTAAAACTTGCCGGTTTATCATAACCAAAATTGTCGGCTTGTAAATATTGATAGCACCGGGTCATAACTGTTGCCGACACCGGGTCATGATTATTGATGTCGCCGGGTTGTAGACACAGGGTCATAATGATTGGTGACGCCGGGTCAATCTGGTTTGCTCAAAACAAAGAATTTAAAAATATTTCTCCCTTATATCCATATTACCTGTAGCCCCCAATGGCCGGTTTAATCAGCATGAATAAGCCGGGACTTATCACCATGGCTTTAAATAAAATCCAGTTGTGTAGCCCCCATGAATCGGCTATAGTCATAGTAGTGTAGCCGGGTCATCCTAGAATTGTCTTGAATTGTTGCCAGGAGCAATTGGTAGCCCCCAAGGGCCGGCTCATTTAGAATGTGATGAGTCGGGTCATCAATGAAGTGAGCAAAAAATGACTTTGCATTAGCCCCCAAGTGCCATGGTGCCTGCTGGCAGTGACATGGGACTTGCATATTTGATGTAATCTCAACTTGAATAATGTAGCCCCCAAGTGCCAGGTTGTAAGCCTGCAGCGACTCGGGACTATTCCTTTCATTGTAGAATAAATCATATCCATTGATAAAATAATAGCCATTGCGCCAAAGCGACTTATCTGTTGACAAGTAAATCCGGAGTTTAAATACCCGGCGACTCTTGGCCGATGGCGATTTATTACGCCTCCATTGTAAGCCAGAAATTTTATAACCCGGCGGCTTATAGCCTTTGAGAAAACCAAGAATTGACAACCCTTTTGAGACACCAATTTCAATCTTTGATGATGGGCTTGAACTTAATCATTTATGTAAGTCATAGCCCTGTAAATCCTGCACAGAGTTTAAACAACATATGCCCTGGCGACTTAACGTTAAAAACCAGGGCGGGTAACCACCCAAATGTAATCTTATCCTGCACACAAGTAGATCACAAGATCCCTTGGCGGTTTACCGCAGGGCGGGTCATAATATCTCACATATAACCACTGTGATATTGATTTTGTACTGCCGGTTTATATGACCTGTGTAGTAAGGGTGATAACCCAATCCTTAGAAGCCAATGCTTCCACATAGATGATGATTGTCATAAGCTGGCGATTTACCATTGAAAATCAAGCTGGGTTAAATAACAACCACTCATATACACTTTAGATATGAAAAAGAGCTTCAAATAAAATCCAAAAATTGTTTGCAAAAAGAGACTTCAAAATTTTTGAGGCTTCTGATTCGAATACGATCAGAAAACCGTCCCAAAGGGGTTAAGCTAAGATTCGAATACGATCATATAGCCCCCAGTGGCCTTGGTGTTGCCGATCAAGAGGGTACCGACAGCTATGTTCTCTTTGGTTCGAATACGACCTATGTTTGAACAAGAAGCCCCCAAATGACCTTAAGAGTTTTTTAACGACGCTGATTCGAATACGATCCACGTCGGTTTCCAAAGGGGGTTGAGCTATGGTTCAAATATGACCAAGAAACTCCCCAATGAGCTCGGCAGTGTGCCGATCAAGAGGGTATCGACAGCTATGTTCTCTTTGGTTCGAATACGACCTATGTTTGAACAGGAAGCCCCCTAGTGATCATGAGAATATTTAACGACTCTGATTCGAATACGATCAGGGTCACACCAAAAGGGTTAAGCTAAATTCAAATACGATCAGCTCCCAATGGTCATTAAAGCAGGGTACCTATATTTGAGTTGTGCTTTGTAACAGACTCTCTTTGGTCCCTTTAATTTTTCCTGAGAACTCGAACTTTGCGAGAGATAACCTCTTTTTGAACCGGAAATTTGTAAACCGGATATTAAGAGCTTCAAAGCTTTATAAGATATAAATTTACCTTGAGCCGGACGTTTGAACCGGATTTGAGAGCTTCAAAACTTTGCGGGAGAAAGATATCTCTTGAACCGGATTTTAAACCGGAATCTTTATTTGAACCGGCAATTTTCTGACGGTCTTTAAAGTTTCATCAATATGGTAGCAGCCTCCGAAACCGGGTTATCATTCCCTCCAACGACCCGGGGTTCCCGAGTCATGTCAATGTAGCCCCCGAGTCTCAAGATGACTCGAGGAGTTGGCTTGAGATTCTCCATATTTACCCGTGATATAAACCGGCATAACTTGTATATCATTGGTGTTGATAACATGATGTGAACCCACAGAAGGTTGAAGCGACTGCGGCGGGTTATAAATGATCCCATATGAGCCGTGTCAACAACTCGGCCAATGGCTCCTTCCAACTGGTTGTTCGAAGTTAACCAAACTGTAGTGGCGGCGACTCGTACGCCTGCTCATTGAACCATCCAGTGCAGACGACGGCTGATAATATATGATAATTTGCCTCCAGTTTGTTGGAAGAAAACCGGGCTTCCCAAGTAGTGACTTGCTCATAATCAATAAACAACTCATCCAGACAAGTGCGGCCTAGTGTGTTGATGTAGATCAGGCCGCGAGAGACGGACGGTAAGGACGACCGTAACATCAGAGGCGGCACAGACAGATGAGTCGGCCGTGGCATTGTAAACCGGTGCGGACGGGTGAGTTGTCCTCCTTGTTGTAAGCCGGCGTGGTCGCGAGAGACGGCCACGGCGCGGTAAGCCGGCGCGGTCGCGAGAGACGGCCACGGCGTTGTAAGCCGGTGCGAGGGTCCGTTGAATAACGAAGACCACCTGATTTGTTTGGACAACGAATGATCCGTTTATCGTGACAGAGGTAGCTCAGGCAGACCAGTGACTCAATATAGTTCCGGCGGCTCAAAGCGGCAAGGGCGGCTCAACGCGGCTCCGGCGGGTTGATGTAGATTAAGCTGCACGGGCGGCGACTTGCGCACACCTGTTCTATCAGTAAGCGGGTGCAGACGCCGGTGCGCGATGGTGCTGACGTATACTTCATAGGCACAACATGGCATCACCTTTGCTGCACATAAAAATATACATACCAAAGTAATTGCTCTTTGATGAAAACAATATGTTTAATAAAATAAATTTGGATGGATATCACCTAGCATTTTTTGTCAGACAGACAGAGATGGAGCAGACCAAGTTTCAACACGCAGACAAATCCACAGTTGGATTTCTGAACAACATCCAGCAACCTAGTGCTAGGTCAAATTGCCTGGCATCGTTGACGTGACTCTGGGCGGATTTTATCTCCTCATTGTTTTAATTGGTAAAGTAACAACAGCACCCTGCCCATCTTTTTCCTCCCTTTTTTTGGACTTATCTCTTTTACCTAACCCCATATTACTGTAGATAAAACAGAGACGAGGTGGCTCATGCGACAGCGAAGGAAGAGGTCGACCCCTGGGTAGAACAAGGGGCCGAGGTGCCGCGAAGCAACTTAGTACAGCGGTGAAAGCCTCCGCGGAAATGGCTCGATGTAGCACGGTCTCGCATCTTCGGAAGTGACCGCTGTTCGGGAGCGACTTCGTCACAACGTCGGCGGCTCACCCGCGGCGGGTCACAGCAGCGCTGTTCGGCAGTGGGCCGCGGCAAAGCGAGGTTGAACCGGCAAGGCGGGTCATGCGACCGTGCAAGGTCTACGACGGCCGTAAGCGTGTAGTGGCGGCTCGTCGGTGTCCGTCCGGCAGCGTTGACAGTTGACGATAGCGGCGATGAGACAGATTTTAAGTTCCATTTTCAGGACAGTCAGTTGAACCATTGAATAAAACACGGAGTCGTGGTGCTCCAAGCTTTTCTCCCCGTACCATCTGTGGATGCTTACTCATCATTTATAACTATCCTTTGGCTGTTTTGCCGGTTCATCATCAGAACAATCACCATTTGATTTTTGGTTCGGCCTTGACGAAGATGACACGGGGAACGGAGGATGCCAAAGAACCATCTTCAGATGGCAGTGTCATGGAGAGCACAACGGCGACTCTGCGGTGATGGCAACTTTATTGCATCGAACTGATTTTGATAGTGGCGTTTCGGGTCACTTCAGATTTAGATAGTTGCATGTGGAGCAGCTGCAATGACTTGGCAGGCGGCGACGGCGACTCTCCAGCGGCGGCTCAATGATTTTGCTGATCTCTGTTTCGTGCTCTTCAAAAAAATTATACCGTACTTCCTTTTTGCATGATCTCAATCTTGGCCGTGGCGGTTCGGCGGAGGCGTGATGCGATGGCGCACGGGAGCCTGGTGTGGCGGCTCACCGCGAACCGCGGAGGCGACAGTGGCAGAGGCAGGCTTGGTCCGCAACGTCACGGTGAGGTGAAAGCGGCTTGGGCAGGCGGGCGCGTAATCCGCGGCCAGTAGAGGAACAGAGGGCTGGTCGGCGACTCAGCGCGGGACGGCAGCCGAGGAGTGGAGACCCGGGGCACCCGGTCCGGCGACTTAGCGCGGGACGGTAGCGGAGGAGCAGAGACCTGGGGCACCCGGTCCGGCGACTTAGCGCGGGATGGCGGCTGCCCGGAACGGCGGCTCAATGGAAGCACGGACGGCTCGAAACCAGTGGCTCGCGGTGGACCATGGACAAGGCATCCCGAGACGAGCGGCCGGGGAGTAAACTTGTCGGCGGCTCAGAGGCAGCCCTCCGACGGCGGAGAGCCGGCGGGTCGGAGAACTTCTGAAGGTGAGGGTGCAGTGGCAGCCTGTATCGACGGTGACTCAGGGCCGGCTCGTGGTCGGAACGGCGCGCGCCTGCGGCTCAAAGAAGGAAGGGGCCCAGCTGTGATTGAGTTCGTCCGAAACCGCGGTGACTCGCGGCAATCCGAAGCAGAGCCGAGGGCGGAGCAAAAGTCGCGGGTGCCGAGCGGGTCAAGGCCGGCGATTTGATGTGTCGCCGCACAGGAGGCAGCGCGGGTACTAGATAAAGAAACAGCGCCGGAGTCAGCCGGTCGGGGCTGCACAGGTGCGAGGCAAACGGAAGTCGATGCGGCGGGCAGAACGGCGAGGTCGGGGCAAACCAGCAGATGCAGAGATGAGCCGGGGGCCGCGGGAGTGAGCCATGGCGACTGCTTGAGGCGAGGCTGCAGAGGCGGAGGCTGGCCACGGCGGCTCAGGCAACTCGGCGCGAGGGCGTGAGGCGAGCAGCGGAGGCCTGAGTCTGCGGCCATGTCCGTTTCAGAGTCACGCTTTATTGCCAATTCCCTGTCCGTCTCAACCTCCGGGTCGTGGCCCTCCCCTTTCCTCTTTTTTTTAATCCAAGACAAAAACCAATCGAGATTGACTCTGGAGATCCTGTGGTTGGCCCGGTTTCCGGGTCGTGGCAGGTTTGACCGCCCACGTCCGGGTCTTCCTTCAAGTTTCCATGCTGGATTTGCTCGTTTGATGACAGTAGATGATCCTGCTAAGAAACACGGCTGCCTATGCCAAATCTTCAGGATTTTCTCTGATGATTTTGTTAACAGAGCTGATGGTTACTGCCCGTAAAATTTCTAATCTCAATTCAGTGAACTTGAAGTTGATGCAGATCCCTTCAAAAAATTGGTCTTTTCTTCGTCCGGATGCGAACTTCTCAATCCCTAGATGAAATCCCTTCAAGAACTCAACACCACCGTGCGCGAGCCCCACGGTGGGCGCCAACTGTCGTGGAATTAACACGTCAGATGTCCTAGATGTCAGGACTTAGTCGTGAGGCCAGCGCATCTATGTAGTAGCTTGAGAGGGGTTGATTGGGATGAGAGACGCAGGGCGGATTAACACACAAGACAAAGGTTTAGACAGCTTCGGGCCCCGGGAAACATCATCCGGTAACAACCCTACATGCTGTTTGAGGCTAGGTCTCATTATGCTCATCGGAGAGTCGCCGGTAAACCGGCTCTCCTTTGTTGTGTCTAGCCTTAGAGATTATTGCTTGTTTCTTGTCCCTCTTTGGGGTGCCCTGCCCCTCCTTATATAAGTTAGAGGGGCGGGTTACATGTGGAGTCCTAGTAGGACTAGGACTAGTCTATCTTCTCTTACAAGTTAATTACAAGTCTGGGTCTTGCTTCCTCGTAAAGGAAATATTCATCATCCCTTTCTTCTTAAGCCGGCCCATCATAAACGTGAGCCGGCCTTCTGGGCCTTGGGCCTTGTCTTCTATCTGACCCGCCGTTGGGGTTATCAGTAAGTCACCAAATACTCGCCGGGTCTCTGTGAGCCGCCAAGTCTGGCAGGGTCATACTTCCGGCCGGGTCATACCGCATGGTATATCCCCGACATATACCCAACAGTTTCCTTAGGGTATCCTATGAAGACGCATTTTTCCAATTTGGGTTCGAGCTTTTCAGGTTGAAGTTTCTTGACATTAGCATCGCATCCCCAAACTTTCAGAAACGGCAGCTTAGGTTTCTTCCCAAACCATAATTCATACGGTGCCGTCTCAATGGATTTCGACGGAGCCCTATTTAAAGTCAATGTGGCAGTCTCTAAAGCATAACCCCAAAATGATAGCGGTAGATCGGTAAGAGACATCATAGATTGCACCATATCTAATAGAGTGCGATTACGACGTTTGGACACACCATTACACTGAGGTGTTCCAGGCGGCGTGAGTTGTGGAACAATTCCACATTTCCTTAAGTGCGTGCCAAATTCGTGACTCAAATATTCCCCTCCACGATCTGATCGTAAGAACTTTATTTTCCTGTCACGTTGATTCTCAACCTCACTCTAAAATTCCTTGAACTTTTCAAAGGTCTCAAACTTGTGTTTCATTAAGTAGACATAGCCATATCTACTTAAGTCATCAGTGAGGGTGAGAACATAACGATAACCACCGCGAGCCTCAACGCTCATTGGACCGCACACATCAGTATGTATGATTTCCAATAAGTTGGTTGCTCGCTCCATTGTTCCGGAGAACGGAGTCTTGGTCATTTTGCCCATGAGGCATGGTTCGCACGTGTCAAATGATTCATAATCAAGAGACTCCAAAAGTCCATTTGCATGGAGTTTCTTCATGCGTTTGACACCAATGTGACCAAGGCGGCAGTGCCACAAGTATGTGGGACTATCATTATCAACCTTACATCTTTTGGCATTCACACTCTGAATATGTGTAACATCACGTTCGTGATTCAACAAGAATAAACCATTGACCAGCGGGGCATGACCATAAAACATATCTCTCATATAAATAGA
This sequence comes from Triticum aestivum, assembly GCF_018294505.1. NCBI lineage: Eukaryota > Viridiplantae > Streptophyta > Magnoliopsida > Poales > Poaceae > Triticum > Triticum aestivum. The sequence continues at coordinate 164,640,011 of NC_057811.1, read as the reverse complement.
ACAACCATTATTCTCAGATTTAAATGAGTAGCCATCTCGCATTAAGCGAGATCCAGATACAATGTTCATGCTCAAAGCTGGCACTAAATAACAATTATTGAGGTTTAAAACTAATCCTGTAGGTAAATGTAGAGGTAGCGTGCCGACGGCGATCACATCGACCTTGGAACCATTCCCGACGTGCATCGTCACCTCGTCCTTCGCCGGTCTCCGCTTATTCCGCAGCTCCTGTTTTGAGTTACAAATATGAGCAACCGCACCGGTATCAAATACCCAGGAGCTACTACGAGTGCTGGTAAGGTACACATCAATAACATGTATATCATATATACCTTTGGTATTGTCGGCCTTCTTATCCGCTAAGTACTTGGGGCAGTTCCGCTTCCAGTGACCGTTTCCCTTGCAATAAAAGCACTCAGTCTCAGGCTTGGGTCCATTCTTTGTCTTCTTCCCGGCAGCTTGCTTACCGGGCGCGGCAACTCCCTTGCCATCTTTCTTGAAGTTATTCTTACCCTTGCCTTTCTTGAACTTAGTGGTTTTATTCACCATCAACACTTGATGTTCCTTTTTGATCTCCACCTCCGCTGATTTCATCATTGAATATACCTCAGGAATGGTTTTCTCCATCCCCTGCATATTGAAATTCATCACAAAGCTCTTTTAGCTAGGTGGAAACGACTGAAAAATTCTGTCAATGACCGCGTCATCCGGGAGATTAACTCCCAGCTGAGACAAGCGGTTGTGCAACCCAGACATTTTGAGTATGTGCTCGCTGACAGAACTATTCTCCTCCATCTTACAACTGTACAACTTGTCGGGGACTTCATATCTCTCGACTCGGTCATGAGCTTGGAAAACGATTTTCAGCTCTTGGAACATCTCATATGCTCTGTGCTGCTCAAAACGCTTTTGGAGCCCCGATTCTAAGCTGTAAAGCATGCCGCACTAAACCAGGGAGTAATCATCACTACGCGACTGCCAGGCGTTCATAACATCTTGAGATGCTGGGAAAACAGGTGCTTCACCTAGCGGTGCATCAAGGACATATGCTTTCTTGGCAGCTATGAGGATGATCCTCAAGTTAGGGACCCAGTCCGTATAGTTGCTACCATCGTCTTTCAGCTTGGTTTTCTCTCGGAACGCGTTGAAGTTGAGGGCAGCATTAGCGTGGGCCATTTGATCTACAAGACATATTATAAAGATATTTAGACTAAGTTCATGACAATTAAGTTCATCTAATCAAATTATTTAATGAACTCCCACTTAGATAGACATCCCTCTAGTCACCTAAGTGATACATGATCCGAATCGACTAGGCCGTGTCCGATCATCACGTGAGACGGACTAGTCATCAACGGTGAACATCTCCATGTTGATCGTATCTACTATACGACTCATGTTCGACCTTTCGGTCTCTCGTGTTCCGAGGCCATGTCTATACATGCTAGGCTCGTCAAGTCAACCTAAGTGTTTTGCTTGTGTAAATCTGGCTTACACCCGTTGTATTTGAACGTTAGAATCTATCACACCCGATCATCACGTGGTGCTTCGAAACAACGAACCTTCGCAACAGTGCACAGTTAGGGGGAACACCTTCTTGAAATTATAGCGAGGGATCATCTTATTTAAGCTACCATCGTTCTAAGCAAATTAGATGTAAAAACATGATAAACATCACATGCAATCAAATAGTGACATGATATGGCCAATATCATTTTGCTCCTTTTGATCTCCATCGTCGGGACGCCATGATCATCATCGTCACCGGCATGACACCATGATCTCCATCATCGTGTCTTCATGAAGTTGTCTCGCCAACTGTTACTTCTACTACTATGGCTAACGGTTAGCAATAAAGTAATGTAATTACATGGCGTTTTGAGTGACACGCAGGTCATACAATAAATTAAGACAACTCTATGGCTCCTGCCGGTTGTCATACTCATCGACATGCAAGTCGTGATTCGTAGTACAAGAACATGATCAATCTCATACATCACATCCTTTTGGCCATATCACATCACACGGCATATGCTGCAGGAACAAGTTAGACGTCCTCTAATTGTTGTTGCAAGTTTTTACATGGCTGCTATAGGTTTGTAGCAAGAACGTTTCTTACCTACGCCAAAGCCACAACGTGATATGCCAATTTCTATTTACCCTTCATAAGGACCCTTTTCATCGAATCCGATCCGACTAAAGTGGGAGAGACAGACACCCGCTAGCCACCTTATGCAACTAGTGCATGTGAGTCGGTGGAACCTGTCTCACGTAAGCGTACGTGTATGGTCGGTTTGGGCCGCTTCATCCCACGATGCCGCCGAATCAAGATAAGACTAGTAACGGCAAGTAAATTGACAAAATCGATGCCCACAACAACTTGTGTTCTACTCGTGCATAGAAACTACGCATAGACCTAGCTCATGATGCCACTGTTGGGGATCGTTGCAGAAATCAAAAAATTTCTACGCATCACCAAGATCAATCTATGGAGAGACTAGCAACGAGAGAGAGGGGAGTGCATCTTCATACCCTTGAAGATCGCGGCGCGGCAGCGTTACAAGAACGCGGATGAAGGAGTCGTACTCGCAGCGATTCAGATCGCGGTTGATTCCGATCTAAGCACCGAACAACAGCGCCTCCGCGTTCAACACACGTGCAGCACGGGGACATCTCCTCCTTCTTGATCCAGCAAGGGGGAAGGAGAAGTTGGGGAAGAACTCTGGCAGCACGACGGCATGGTGGTGGAGCTTGCAGTTCTCCGGCAGGGCTTCGCCAAGCTCAATGGAGGAGGAGGGGGTGTTGGAGAGGGGGAGGGCTGCGCGTTGGATGAGTGCTGCTGCCCTCCCTCCTCCCCTCTATTTATAGGGCGAAGGGGGAAGGGGGCCGGCCCCTCTAGATGAGATCTAGAGGGGGGGGCGGCGGCCAAGGGGAGGGGCTTGCCCCCCAAGCCAAGGGGGGAGCCCCCCTTAGGGTTTCCCCCCAACCCTAAGCGCATGGGCCCTAGGGGGAATGGCGCCCAGCCCACTTAGGGGCTGGTTCCCTTCCACATACAGCCCATAGGGCCCTTCGGGACAGGTGGACCCCCGGAACCCCTTCGGTGGTCCCGGTACAATACCGGCAAACCCCCGAATACTTCCGGTGACCGTATGATGACTTCCCATATATAAATCTTCACCTCCAGAGCATTCTTAAACTCCTTGTGACGTCCGGGATCTCATCCGGGACTCCGAACAACATTCGGTAACCACATACTATTTCCCATAACAACTCTAGCGTCACCGAACCTTAAGTGTGTAGACCCTACGGGTTCGGGAACCATGTAGACATGACCGAGACATCTCTCCGGCCAATAACCAATAGCGGGATCTGGATACCCATGTTGGCTCCCACATGTTGCACGATGATCTCATCGGATGAACCACGATGTCGGGGATTCAATCAATCCCGTACACAATTCCCTTTGTCTACCGGTATGATACTTGCCCGAGATTCGATCGTCGGTATCCCTATACCTTGTTCAATCTCGTTACCGGCAAGTCTCTTTACTCGTTCGTAACACATCATCCCGTGGTAAACTCCTTGGTCACATTGAGCTCATTATGATGATGTCCTACCGAGTGGGCCCAGAGATACCTCTCCATCACACGGAGTGACAAATCCCAGTCTCGATTCGTGCCAACCCAACAGACACTTTCGGAGATACCCGTAGTGTGCCTTTATAGCCACCCAGTTACGTTGTGACGTTTGGCACACCCAAAGCATTCCTACGGTATCCGGGAGTTTTACAATCTCATGGTCTAAGGAAATGATACTTGACATTAGAAAAGCTTTAGCAGACGTACTACACGATCTTGTGCTATGCTTAGGATTGGGTCTTGTCCATCACATCATTCTCCTAATGATGTGATCCCGTTATCAACGACATCCAATGTCCATGGTCAGGAAACCGTAACCATTTATTGATCAACGAGCTAGTCAACTAGATGCTCACTATGGACATGTTGTGGTCTATGTATTCACACATGTATTACGATTTCTGGATAACACAATTATAGCACTGAAGGACACAGATTTGATTTTTCAACCAATTTGTATGCACCGGAGCATGTGCATGTAGTTTAATTTTGAATTGTGCACGTGAAATGGCTAGAAAACCAGTTTATTGTATAAAATGTCCAAACGAACCCTGAATAATTCCAATTCTTTTACGACACACATATAGTTGCATGTTCACTGCGGATAAAAGGTCTAGCAATTCAAACAGTGTCCATTGCCGCTGTGACCCCATTTTGTAAATCAAATCAACTAGATCCCACACAGTTTATTATCACCAACCGTGTGAGATGTAATACAAAATATCTTGGAGCACCGTCGGTGTATAGTACGCCTATGGCTTACGCGAGAAGGTGCGTAGGCTATAGTCCACAGCCGGCGTGTCAAGCACACTAGCTCACTCCCCAAAAACTCCCGCCTCTGCATCCCTCGCAATCTCGAAAATATCTACTGCCTTGAAGGTTTTAATGTGGGATAGCACATGATTAGTATGTGCGGACTGTGTGCGATGTCTGTTACTCCCGCTCTGCTTTAGTCCCTTGATTCAAATTTTCAGTAGCCCCGGCATTTTACTCCCGCCCCTGCATCCCTCGCAATCTCAAAAATATCTGCTTGCCCTTGATCCAAATTTTCAGTAGCCCCGCTTTGTTACTCCTGCCTAGTAAAATTTTCAGTTGCCGCAGTATTTCCTCAAACACAACCTTGCATCCCCCCTCCACACAGACACCCCAAAACCTTCGCTCACACAGACACACACAACCCTAGAAACCATTGGTAGGTCGCCGCCATCATCGGCGCCTCCATCCTCAACCTCTGCCCGTGAGCCGGGGAGCTCGAGGAGCCAATGGCCAAAAAGAGGTTTATCGCGGCCTTTTCGCCCGATGCCGGCAAGGTGGCCACCGAGGTGTCCCCGTCGTCCTCTGCGGGGCCGATCCGCCGTCACCGATCCCCCGATCCGCCCGCCGCCGCGCACCTACGCTGATACGAGGACTTCCCCATCCTCCCTCAGACCCGGCAGCCGACGAAGTCCTACCTCGGGGTCCGACAGCGGCGGTAGGGGACATGGGTCGCCGAGATTACAGATCGAGAGACCCACACCCGCCGGTGGCTCGGTAGCTTCCACACGGCCAACGAGGCCTACATGCAAGAGCTCCGCCGATAGCACCCGGAGCTCATGGAAGCGGAGCGGGCGGTCTTTGCCGGTGCGGAGGGTGGCGAGGTTATCGCGCTCTCCTCCGATAACAAGGTTGAAGGCGGTGAGGACGATGGCGCCGAGGGCGGCGAGGTTATCGCACTCTCCTCTGATGACGAGGTCGAAGGCGGCGGCGACGGCGGTGCGGAGGGCGTCGAGGTGGGCCCCGAGGATGAGGAGATCGACGTCTACGAGTGGAGGAGTGCCTTCCCCAACGACCCCGACGACGGTACTGGCCCGGACCCGGCTCGCGGCACACCGTACATGACGAGGAAGGATTGGCTCGACCTCTACTTCGACCGAAAGTAGTTTAGCTTAGTTTAAATTTATGTTTTATGTTCGCTTATGCAAAACTATCTATGTTTATGTTTGAATGCATGCTACTTTCGATTGAACCTGCTTTGAACTTGATCAAATTGAAGTTTACAACCTTAAGTTTAGGGGATCGACTAGAAAAGGCCAAAAATTGCTGGAGTATATATATATATATATCCACTAAGGGTTTTAGTCCTTTAACTTTTTAAGGATCGCCTAGAGATGTCCTTATGACTTGTTTATTTCAGTTCTTCACAATGTGATGCTCTATATGTGCAACTATTTGCCGTGCAGTTCAATTTCATCAATAACAGTTTCAACAATACCACTATGAATTATGATATTTGGTTGCTGTTAAGGATATTGCAGTTAACATGCCTTTTCGTTTTTCAATTGTTGTTTAGCAACATGCATTGTACTGAATGACTAAATATGCAATCCCAGGCTACATAGCAACAAGGAAGAGTGTTACCTTAATGTTCTGATGATGTCTAGATATACATGTAATAAAATCTTATATAGTGGGATGGATGGAGTGTTGTAATACATCATTTTTCAATTGTTGTTTAGCTTCTAATATTAACTTGGTGCTTTTAGGTACATATATCATTGCCAAAGATCCACACTTCGACCCTTTCTGCTTTATATGGGGCAATGAGATATTCATGAACCAGCATCAAGTGAGGAAACTGATAAAGATTGTTATTAAAATGGGTCAACAGATGTCAATCGAACAATTTGTTTACACTTTATGCAAGACAATAGTGAACTGCAGGATGGCAAGTAAGAACCCTGTAGCCCACTTTTTACTGCCCGTAATGAGTTGTGTTAGATGACAATATCTGAATCTTTTTTCTTTTGCAGTGGATCCTGAAGCAGTTTACTCAAGATTACCTCTCAAACTACATGATTGGCGGTCGGCCATCACAAGGGGTTGGACTAGAGTCTCGCATGCCTTCTGCATCCAGGAGAGCACAATAGGGCCATTCCGCTTCACCTTGTTCAGCAACTGGAATGTCTGTCGCCTCTTTCTTTACCATCTATAATAGTACAAGTATAGAACCCTATTACATCATTCTTTATTTGGTGCTTCTGTAATTCTTAAACATATGTACCTGTGAATCAAATAATGCATTGGTTGTTTGAACCTGATGGATATGAATAAAGCTATAGCCTACTTTCAAGTTTAAATTAGGTACAATTTTAAATAGCAGCAATTAAATTAGGGGGAAATTACGTTGTGCAGGTCATTACGGCACACATGGTTGCTAAAACACAAACGTTTGCGATATACACCATAATCCGAGATGGTTCACAAAGAGGAAACGTGTGCAAGCATGCACACAGTTGCTGTTTGCAAATTGTGTGTGACGTCAGACACTATCACATACGGTGCGAAAAAACTAAATGTGTGTGATTGTCTACCCATCATACACGGTTTATAATCATGAACTGTTTGTGATGTGCCAGGCATCGTAAAACTCCCGTGCCTAGAATCTGCCTGGAAAACTCCCTAGCCTGGAAGCTGCCTGGTTTTAGGCAGAACCACAAAACTCCGACTGCGATGGCAATGCGAGCACAAACGAGTAGCAAGGATGAAGCGTTTGGGATATTCGAGATATCGGAAACGGTTATATAAGGACAACTGTATGCATCAAGGCTCCCTGTCCCCGACAATTTCTGGGTCGTGTGGGAAGGACCCCCCTATTGCCCACACTCACTTGGCGACGGTTCCAAATGCCGTCGCAGAAAGGGGTAAAAAAACGTTTGTTTAGGACTGACGCGCACCAGTGTTGCTCAAGCCAAGGAGCAAGCAAGGGTAAGCAAGGCAACTGCTGATAAGGCGGCTGCAGACTTAACGGCCGAACAGGCCGCTCGGCGCCGTTTTAAGGATCGGGTGACCGAGATGGAGCAAAAGCTCAAGGACACCGCCGCCAAGTGCGAGTCCTTGGAAACGGAAAATAAGGCGAAGGGGAACGAACTCGCCAAGGCCCTTCATGATGCTTCGGAGGCGCGGTCCGAATCCCGCGCAGCACGTGAGGAAATCCGTCAAGCCGGACAGATAGCGGCTGATAAGCCCTTTCTTTTACAGGCTAAATTTGGGGACCCGAAGTATGTCTTGCTTAATCGATTGTGGAGTTCTCCAGACGTATATGCGGATCTGCCGAAGAGTGCTGCGAACGCCGCCGACTTCTTCCAGGCCCAGGAGGGGTACGCGATGGAGAAGCTCTTCTGGTCGCAGTTTGTGGGGCCGGAGCATCCCCTACTGCTAAATGACTAGATGGCACAATGGGCGGAGCTGCATAAGATGTCCAGCGCGGCCATGAAGGATGTCATAGTTCGATTTTGGCCGGCCGAGAACATTCCGGCCAGCTACTTCGGCCTTGTGCAGCGTCTCATCGATGCTCTGCCCCGAATCGACACCATCAAGAGGTGGTCCTGCATAGAAGGAGCGTGAATGGCCTTCGCCCGTGTCAAGAGGCACTGGGCGAAGATGAAGGCCGAAAAGGTGGCTGTGGAAGGTCCACCCGAAAGCAAGGACCATCGCACACCGGAGCGCTATTTTGAGAACGTACTAAAAGGTGCCCGCCTTGTAGAAGGCCAATGCTCGAAGGATGTAGTGTTCGAATGAGCGAGTCCGAACTGTCCGGGGGTTTTGTATTATGAAGTAAGTATTTTTGTAGTATATTCATTCCTTGATGAAAAGTTTTTATCCTCATGTGCGGCCGTTTATTATATCTGAGAGTTCCCAGTCGTCGGCTTCAGCCCCCACATAGATACTACTGGGGTGTTCGGAATTGCACATGACTACACTTAATCCAACGTCTTGGTCCCTAAAGGAGGTGTTAGTGCGGCGAACCAGGCAATCAGACTATTCGGTTTTATTGCTCTCACTTAGATATAGGAGTTTGACAATGGGTCTATTAGGTAGCCCCTGGTATGTACGCGGCCACCCTGGTGCGGATGCGTTACATATTTGACCGGGAAACAGTCCTTCGTGTAATACAGAAAACTTGCTAAGGATTGTAATGAATCGCCGAGTGGCTGGCCAGCTCTCGCCGCATCATGACAGTCAGTTTTCGGCTTTCTCTACTGAGGTGCTTAACCGGACGAACCAGAAACACAATCGCAGTAGTTCTCCCTTTACTACCCTAGCCGATCAGACGGAACGTAAGGTAGCAAGCACAGGAGCCGGGCAACCCAACTATTGACCAAAGACATGATTCAGAGCCAATGCATATAATGCCGAGCTCGGGACACCGAATTGTGCTATGAAGCTGTTCGGACATTTGTTTGGCAACACATATGTTGCCCTATAGAGCCCCTGGAAATTTTGTGCCGAGGTGTGTGCGTGAGACAACTTAACAGACGGAATAAAGTCTATAAGTAAAGACGATACCTAATAAGAATTTTGGTTCACTAATCTGATTGATACGTCAAAACGTAATCTTTACAGAAGGTACCGTGATCACCAAGGCCATTTTACATGCCAGGGGTCTAGGGCTGGAAGTGCGTTATATCGACTAGAGGGGGGTGAATAGGCGATTTTTATGAATTCTTCACTGAGGAATTTTCCGGTGAGGAAATTCCTTAGCGAAGAACTACTTGCAGCAGAATAAGTACTCAAAAATAAGCATAACAGAATACAAGCATGGTCATCATGATGAAATGAAGACAAGCATAGAGTACAGAAAGCGTAATCATAGGATAACACAGGATGAAGACAAACAGACTGAAGAAATTGAACTGAGGAAATTGAGAAAGACTTCAGTCAAAGTCTTCAAACACAGATATGACAAGCACACAACACAGTTATGAGGAAATGAAAGAGTTGAGGAAATAGAACCAGTTGGCTTGGTGAAGACAATGATTTGGTAGACCAGTTCCAACTGCTGTCTCAGTTGTACATCTGGTTGGAGCGGCTAGGTATTTAAACCTGAGGACACACAGTCCTCACCGTATTCTCCTTGAGCTAAGGTCACACAGACCTTGCCCAATCACTCGTGGTAAGTCTTCAGGTGACTTCCGAACCTTCACAAACTCGGTCACTCGGCGATCCACAATTCCTCTTGGATGCTCTAGACCATGACGCCTAACCGTCTGGAAGAAGCACAGTCTTCAAAGGTAACAAGCGTCGGATCCACGCAGGATCAATCTCTTCAGTGATGCTCAATCACTTTGGGTTTGTAGGTGTTTGGGTTTGGGTTTTTCCTCACTCGATGATTCTCACTCAAAGTCCTCGGAGGATGGGATGCTCTCAAATGACAAGTGTCAGTTTCTCTCGGAGCAGCCAACCAGCTAGTGGTTGTAGGGGGCGGCTATTTATAGCCTAGGGAGCAGCCCGACATGATAAGACATAAATGCCCTTCAATGATATGACCGTTAGGTGGGTAGATATTTTGGGACAGCTGGCGCATAGCACAGCAACGGTCGGAAATTTGAGACTCAAATTCCTCAGGGCTATCATGTTCCTCACTGTGTAGGCAATCCACACTGGCGAATTCCTAACTCCTCAGTCAGAACAAATTCCTCAGAGACCAGAAGAACTTCGTCTCTGTCACTGAAGAATATGACTGAACTGTATGAGATTTCCAATGGCTTCACTCGAAGGGATTGGTAGGTGTAGGATTTTGAGTTGAGCATCACTTGGAAATTTTTCCTTAGTATTTCCTCGACCCCCTTTAACAGTACGGTGTTTCCTATGACTCAAGAAAGAGAAAATGAAACTACGAAAACAAAAGTCTTCACGCTTCATGTTCCTCAATGAATACCAAGTCTTCAAGGTCACACCAATTTCTTCACTTTCAAAGTCTTCAGAAAGTCTTCAGAAATCCAAAGTCTTCAGTCGAAGAACTTCATTTTTAGGGGTCGACTTTCTCTGTAAATATCAAACTCCTCATAGACTTATAGACCTGTGTACACTCATAAACACATTAGTCCCTTAACCTATAAGTCTTCAATACACCAAAATCACTAAGGGGTACTAGATGCACTTACAATCTCCCCCTTTTTGGTGATTGATGACAATATAGGTTAAGTTTTCAACGGGGATAAACATATGAGGTGTAAATACTGATATTGAGGAATTTGATTGCAAGATATAGAAGAACTCCCCCTGAAGATGTGCATAGTGAGGAATTTGCTTTTGAAGCAATGCACACTTGAAGAGTAGAATCATGGAGATCTCCCCCTATATCTTGTAATTCATACACGCATTTGACATATAATATGAAGAATTTGAAATGCATGATGAAATATGGTGACTAATGTAATTCAGCATGCGTGCATTAACATTGATGAGGAATAAGCATGCAGAAAAACACAGCAAAAGTATCAGGTGACCATAGAGTTTAAGTTTACAACTCGATCCAGCAAAGTCATCAGAAGAACGAGAGTTGTAACTTAAGAAAAAAAACACCCATATAAGATAGACCTGCTTGAAGACTAACTCAAATTTCTCCCCCTTTGTCATCGAATGACCAAAAGGATTGAAAATGAGGACTAACACCCCTGAAGAATATCAAGTTGATGAAGGAGAGCCAGCGTTGTTGGGGTCGTTTGTTGTAGTAGGGCCTGCCGCAGTGTCGTCCAAGTCTTCATGCTCGTCGGTGTCGCGCGATGAAGAATAGGAGCTGGCCACCAAGGAAGGAACCTTGACCTTCTTTTTTATTTCTTCGGTGGAGGTGCAGACCAGTCAAAGTCCTCCTTGAGACCCATGTTCTTCAGTTCTTCTTCACCATATACATGTGACAGAATAGCCCAGGTGCGATCGAAGACTTCATGGAGGTAGTAGTGGTTTTTCTTCACTGCATTATGTGTAGCAGTCATGTTGTGAAGAATTGAACCAAACTGACGCTTAACCCATTTATGGTTTCGATCCACCTTCTGGTGAAGACTTAGCAGAAGTTCACGGTCAGTCATCACACGAGGAGCAGTAGCTTGAGGATTTGGCTTGGAGGCATGGGCAGCAGAATCATGAGTGGCAGAGTCATCATTGGTGGAATAAGATGCAGCCTTGCGAAATTGACCATCCAATGGACGAATGCCTTCATCTATAACAGCTGGTGCCTTGCCCTTTTCATCAGCTGAGGAATAGGTCCGCTTGAGGACTTCAATCGGGGGCAAGTAGCTAAGGTGATTCTGAAAATCAGCTTTGTAGTTGAGTGAAGACCTTGTCCTGAGGAATCTCATGATCCAGGGTGCATAAGGCTTCAGCTCAAACGGTGAAAGTGCAACATTTGCCAGAGTCCTCATGAAGAAATCGTGATAATTGACAGGAATGCCATGAATGATGTTGAATACCAGATTCTTCATAATGTCAACAATTTCCTCATCAGATGAGTCGTGGCCTTTGATTGGACTCATAGTCTTTGTCAGAATGCGATAGACTGTCCTTGGTACATACTGCAATTCCTTCACGAGGAATTTTGTCCTTGAGGCTTGACCGGGCTTCAATGGCTTCATCAACACTTGCATATAGTGATCAGTAAGCTCAGGCTCTTGGTACATGCAACGAGCTCCTTCAGGTGGAGGACTGATGGGCTGGGCGTGAAGTAATTCAGTGGCCGGTGCCTTATAGTGAGTATTTTCGGTCATCCAGTCCAAAACCCAGGAGTTCACATCGTCAGCATCTCCTGTGATGTGCAAAGTTGCGTAGAATTGAAGAATGAGTTCTTCATTCCAATCAACTATGTCTGTGCAAAAGTTGAGGAGGCCTGTGTCATGAAGCACACTGAGGACAGGTGTGAAGCATGGCAGTGATTCCATGTCCACATGAGGAATATGCTCGTGGTCGAAGACTTTGTCCTTGTTGAAGAGCAGTGAAGAATAGAAGTTGGCCTGGCTGGCGGTCCAGAAGCGCTTCCTTCTAAGACGAGCAGAATCATAGGGATTGTAGTCAGTGAAGAACACGTGCTCGCCAAAGAAATCATCAGCCTTGAATTTCTGCTTCTTTGAGAATGGATCCTTTGGCTTGGGCTGAGGAGTGTCAGTCAATTTCATTATCACCTCAGGAATCGCAATCTCAGGTTCTTCATGCCGAGGAATTTCAGCTTCTACTCCAGTGACAGCCTGGGTCTTCAATTCTTCATTTTCATTTTCTTTAGCACTAGTGGCTGGAATTTCTTCATGGACAGACGGTGTGGCATGTGGTTCATCAGATCCCATTTGAACTGTAGTTGCTGGGGACTGAGGAATTTGTTGCAATGGTGTGAAGAGTGGAGAGTTGGGGTGCTGACTTTCCCAAAAGTCATCATTCAGCACAGGTGTGGTGCAGCCAATGTCCACATCTTCATCTTCCATTTCTTCAACGCCGGCCTCTTCAGCAGTAAACTGAGGCATAGGCGAGGAAACAGCTGGAGTTGAAGGGATTTCATCCACTTCAATTTCTTCATCCATTTGCTCTGACGTAGCAGCAGAAGGATTTTCTTCATCAGATCCGCTAGGGATCACGTATTCTTCATCAAAAGGGACGATTTCCTTTGATGGCATGGTAGTGAGAGGAACGGCATCAATTGGGTTTGCAAATGAGCTGGTCATTGACTTCATCTTCTTCGGAGTTGAAGAATCTGAAGAAGCTGATGCCTTCCTTTTCTTCACTGCTGCACGCTCTGCAGCCTTGGTCTTCTTTGCATCTGATGCAGATGGAAGAATTTGAGTTGGGGTAGGCGCAGGAGGAGCAGAGGAATGTGGTTGATTTTCTTCAGGCACAACTGATGCAGTTTCCCTGACCTCTTCATTTTCTTCAGGCGCACCACTAGTGGATGCCCTTGCAATTTCATCAGCGGCTGGGATGTAGTCATCAGCCCTGGAACTCATATTTTCTTCAACAGCCTGAGTGTCATCAGCGGTGCTGGCATGTTCTTCAGTTTGCTGAGCAGATGCTTCAACCTGAGGATTGCGATGGGGCTGCAACATTGGAGGTGAACTTTTTAGTCAGTTTTACAAACCTGACCTTGGCTCCTTGCCAATCAGCATAGTAAGCATTGAAATCATCGCTGAGGACTTTGATTTCAGACTAGATCTTCACAAGTTCATCAGTTGTCATAGTGACTACGTTGTTCTTGAGGAATTTTTCTTTCCTGTACTGTGCTTTCTTGATCTGCCTGGCCTTCTCAAATTTCCATTTCTCTTCTTGGATGAAGGCAGTCAGCATATGACTTTGGCCAGGAGTCAACTTGAAATCTGGCAGAGGAGTGTTTGGGTCCTTGTGCCAGAGATCAATGTAGTCGAGGATCAACTTTGGATCCAAAAGCAGAGGCAAATTTGTGCCCTTGGCTCTAGCGGCCCTGACTTGCCTATCTCTGATGATTTCAGCAAGTTCTTCATGATCAGCTTCGTCTTCTTCAGACGGCACTTGAAAGGTGACCTGCTTCTTGTGAGGACTTGGGCGAGAACCTTGTCCAGCAGTGGTCTTTGTCTTCAGTAGGGAGGGTCCTGTTGAAGAATTTGGTGCAGCTGAGGAACTAGCAGAAGCTCCTAAGGCAATAGAGATGCCTGTAATCCTTTGGCACGTGGCAAGATGCACAGGTGCTGAGGACTTGGTCGGAGCAGCTGAGGACTTACGCGGAGGAGCTGAGGATTTTGGAGGAGCAGGAGCAGCGTGAGGAATTGGCCGTGAGGGCTTTGAGGATTCTGGCCGTGAGGGCATTGCTGAGGAACTTGGCCTTGAGGGCATTGAAGGTGAAGCACTTGGCTTGTGCGCAGGCTTCTTTGCCATGGATTTCTTCGGCTTGAGAGAGGCCTCAGTGGCAGCAGCAGCAGCAAAGTCTTCATTGAATTTCCTCACTGCTTCCTTAGCCTGTTTGGCCAACTTGGCCTGGCGCTTGGCCCATTCTTCAGGATAGTCCTCACCGCGCTTGAGGCTGGTGGGATCAGCTATTTGGCCAGGTGCCAATGGAGGTCTTGAGCATGGAGGGGTAACAGCGAATTTCTTCATGTATTTTGGAGTTACATATCTGTACTCCCTAGACTCTCTTGCCCATCTCCTCTCTATCTTCTGAATGCGCACCTTGCGCCGATTTTTATCTTCCTCAGGGGGTGTACAGTACCCAACATAGATGTCCTCAGGGATTTCAAACGCAGTGTTGATCTCAGGCCTCTTTCCTCCTTTCTGTGGCTTCTTTCCATCAGCCATTTTCTTCAGCTGAGGAATTTGAACAATGGAATTCTCTGAAGATGTATGCAACTTTTCTTCGAGGAACGCTGCAAATGAGTTAAGTTGATGAGAACCTAGTGATTCAGCAGCGGACATGAGTACCTGTGAATAGAGTATAGTTGCGAGGAATTTGGAGAGGTCATATGCGTTCTCAGAAGGTTTTGTAAAAAGAACAAGTTTGAGGAATTTGACCAGACGAGTCTTGAAGAATTTCACTAAGCGTTCTTAGTCTTAGGTTCCAGAGTTGTACAGATCAGAAATACGCACAATTGAGGAATCTTGAAGAGAAATTATAGCTTAGAGAAATGAATCAAGAACAGATGACATGTGAGGTGTTTAGTGGGTGAAGAATTTGAAGAATAAACACCTTTGAAGATTTTGTAGAAATCATTTGAATCAAAGAGGGCAGTAAAAGTAACTTTTAATTACCCTGGACGAAGAACACGACGAACTGTGAGGTGGAGATGTGAAGTTCGTCTGTGGAGATCTTCCACGCCCTAACTCGGCGGAGGAAGACAGCTACGGCGGAGTGAAGAAATCCGCGGCCGGCGCGAGTACGGCGGCGACGAGGTCGAGGCAGTGAAGCTCTTCCTCACTGGCGAAGATGAAGTAGCGGCGGCGCTAGGGTTTGAGAAGCTTGAGCTGGAGAGAGGTCGAGCGGAGTAAAGGAAGTGAGGAAGGGGAGGGGAGTATTTATAGCCACGGTGAAAAACTGTTCGCCCGAAGAATTTGGACGAATGTGCCCCTGACCCTTCTCATTCGCTTGACATGTGTCACCCATGTACTGAGAAGTGGAGATCGTGTGCGATAGTGGGTGAATAGATAAGTATTTTGTGGGATGCGGAACGGTTTGAGCGGCAAAACCGAAAATTTGGATAAGATAAGTTTTAACGTTCCGTTCGCAAATTCTTCAGCTGACAAGGACACAGTGAAGATTTTGAACGAGTTTCAAATAGAACGCACATGAAGAATTTGTGAATAGATTGGGTTGAGTATAGCATAGAGGGGGAAGGGTCTGATCACATTCACTTAGCAGAGAAAACAACTTGAAGAAATAGCAATAAGTGAATGTTGTAGAGGACATAAACTCATATATATATATATAGCCAATGAAGAAAAACGATGGAAACAGTGAAGATAGTGCAAAGTTGAAGAACGTGAACAATTGAGGAATTTCAAACTGAGGAAAAACTCAAATTGAAGATTTTCAACTTTTGGTGGTGGCGTGACCCACCGTATAAGAACGATGATTTCAGACACCGCGTACAATTGTCGTAGGGTTCTGAGAATCAAATTCTTCATTAATTTCTTCACACTTAGAGTGTTATTCTTCATTGATTGAAGAAAAACGTTTCTTCATGTGTTGCACATCTAAGTCATCAATTTTGCATAAGTGTTAGGATGAGTGTCCTTTTCAAAGAACATTCGAAGATTCTAAGATATTTAGCTCACACCGCAACTTGCTAAATCTCTTCTCATCCAAGGGCTTTGTGAAGATATCGGCTAGCTGTTCTTCAGTCTTCACATGCTCAATAGAAATGCCGCCCTTCAACACATGATCATGAAGAAAATAATGACGAATCTGAATGTGCTTTGTCTTCGAGTGCTGAACTGGGTTGTGAGCAATCTTGATGGCACTCTCATTGTCACAGAAGAGAGGCACATTCTTCACGTTGACGCCGTAGTCCTTGAGAGTTTGCTTCATCCACAGCAATTGAGCACAGCAAGAACCAGCAGCAATGTACTCAGCTTCAGTAGTAGACAGTGATACGCAGTTCTGTTTCTTCGAGGACCAACAGACCAAAGATCGTCCGAGGAAATGACATGTACCAGATGTTGACTTGCGGTCCACACGATCACCAGCATAGTCAGAGTCAGAATATCCAATGAGATCAAAAGCCGAGCCCTTGGGGTACCATAATCCAAGTGTTGGTGTGTGAGCTAGATATCGAAGAATATGCTTCACAGCCTTATGGTGTGATTCCTTCGGTGTAGCTTGAAATCGGGCACACATGCAAACACTAAGCATTATATCTGGCCTAGATGCACATAAGTACAATAAAGAACCAATCATGGAGCGGTATACCTTATGATCGAAGTCAATACCATTTTCATCAGTGCACAGATGGCCATTTGTGGGCATAGGAATTTTGACGCCTTTGCAATCTTGCATGCCGAATTTCCTCAGTACATCCTTGAGGTATTTCTCCTGAGATATGAATATGCCATTGCGCTGTTGACGAATTTGAAGACCTAAGAAGAATTTCAATTCTCCCATCATAGACATTTGATATTCTTCACTCATCATATAGGCAAATTCATCACTATAACGTTGGTCAGTACAGCCAAAGATAATATCATCAACATATATTTGGCACACAAACAGTTCACCATCATAAGATTTAGTGAAAAGAGTAGGGTCGAGTGAACCGGGTTTGAAGCCTTTCTTCATGAGGAATTCCTTCAAAGTATCATACCACGCCCGAGGGGCCTGCTTGAGGCCATAGAGGGCCTTATTGAGTCTGAAGACTTTGTCAGGATGCTTTGGATCTTCAAAACCTGGGGGTTGAGCAACATATACTTCTTCCTCAAGCTTACCATTGAGGAATGCACTTTTCACATCCATTTGATATAAAGTGATATCATGATGGTTAGCATAAGCAAGTAATATGCGAATAGCCTCAAGTCTAGCAACAGGTGCAAAAGTTTCATCGAAATCAATTCCTTCAACCTGTGTGTAGCCTTGAGCTACAAGCCGTGCCTTATTCCTCACCACAAGGCCATTTTCATCTTGCTTGTTGCGGTAGATCCACTTTGTGCCAATGATATTGTGCTTGCGAGGATCTGGACGTTTGACCAGTTCCTAGACGTTGTTGAGCTCGAATTGATGTAATTATTCTTGCATGGCCTGAATCCACTCAGGCTCCAGAAATGCTTCATCTACCTTAGTGGGCTCTGTGATAGAGACAAAAGCATAGTGCCCACAAAAGTTAGATAAATGTGAAGCTTTTGAGCGTGTGAGAGGACCTGGTGCTTCAATGTCATCGATGATCTTTTCAACTTGCACTTCTTTTGCAACGCGAGGATGAGCTGGTTGTCGTCGAGGAATTTGATCAGCATTTTCTTCAGCACCATTTTCTTCAGTATTTTCTTCAGGTGCATTAGCTCGACGTTCTTCACGTTCTGGAATGAATTCTTCAGCAGATTCTTCAGTAGGAATGACATCCTCAGTAGCCTTGAACTTGATAGTTTCCTCAGGTGCTGGTTCATCTATCACAGAAGGTAGGTGCTCTCTTTGCGAGCCATTAGTTTCATCGAACCGCACATCTACAGTTTCAACAACCTTGTGAAGAACGTTGTTGAAGACTCTGTAGGTGTGCGAGTCCTTTCCGTAACCAAGCATAAAACCTTCATGTGCTTTCGGTGCAAATTTAGCATTGTGATGAGGATCTCTAATCCAACATTTAGCACCGAAGACTTTGAAATAACTCACATTGGGTTTCTTGTCAGTGAGGAGTTCATAGGCAGTCTTCTTGAAGAATTTGTGAAGATATACCCTGTTGATGATGTGGCACGCAGTATAAATTGCCTCAATCCAGAAGTGACGAGGCGTCTTGTACTCATCAAGCATAGTGCGAGCCATCTCAACAAGAGTTCTGTTCTTGCGCTCCACGACGCCATTCTGCTGAGGAGTATAAGGAGCAGATAACTCATGAGTAATACCAAGTTCATCAAGATAGTCATCAAGACCAGAATTCTTGAACTCAGTTCCATTGTCACTTCTGATGTGCTTGATCTTCACACCAAAGTTGGTTGAAGCCCTCGAGGAAAATCGTTTGAAGACTTCCTGCACTTCATGTTTGTAAGTGACAATATGTACCCATGTGTAATCGAGAGTAATCATCAACAATAACAAAGCCATAGAGAGATGCATCATTTGTGACTGCTGAGTAATGATTAGGACCGAAGAGATCCATGTGAAGCAATTCAAATGGTCGAGTAGTGGTCATGATAGTCTTCGCTGGATGCTTAGCCTTTGTCATCTTCCCAGCTTCACAGGCTCCGCATAAGTGATCCTTGAGGAATTTGACATTCTCAATGCCAATGACATGCTTCTTCTTCGCAAGCGTGTGCAAATTCCTCATGCCTGCATGACCAAGTCGTCGATGCCATAGCCAGCCTTCTGAAGCTTTTGCAAGTAGGCACACGGCTGGTTGCGGTCCTGTAGAGAAATCAACAATATACAAGTCTCCTCTCCTAAAGCCTTCGAAGACTTTGGAATTGTCAGCTTCCATAACCACAACACAACGATACTTGCCAAAGACAACAACCATATCAAGATCACAAAGCATTGAGACAGACATGAGGTTGTATCCTAAGGACTCGACAAGCATGACTTTGTCCATGTGTCGATCCTTTGTGATCGCAACCTTACCTAGACCCAATACCTGACTTTTGCCTTTGTCAGCGAAGATGATATGCTTCAGATGCGATGGTGATAAGGGAGCATCCATCAATAGATTCTTGTCACCAGTCATGTGATTTGTACATCCACTATCGAGGACCCACTCAGTGGCTTTGGGTTGATCATCCTGCAGATGAATTAGTGCAGCTTACGAACTCATATACTTCATCAGTGAAGAATATGACATCAATTCATCAGATCAATTTCATCAAGTAATAGAACAGATAAAGCAGTATGAGGACGTGAGAAATGAAAGTTCATTTCTTCATGATTAGCCTGCGTCCTTTCAGGCACTTTTCAGGTCTCCAGCAAATTCTTCAGACGTTTGACGCACGTCTGGAGACCTGACCCTGCAGAAGAGATTAGTTCTTTTTCTTCACCACCCACATCTGAAGGGGTGGCAAAGAGTTCATCACTCTGCGAGCTCCATACGAGAAAGGTGGCATAGAAGCCAATCCATTTCGTTTCACATAAGAGGAGTTAGGGTAAGCATATGAATAAGCAGAGAAATTCTTCGAGGACTTATGAACATAATGATTAGAAGAATAATGCTCATATTCATAGCCCTTAGCTCTTCCCTGCGAAACAGAGTTGTTAGCACGATGATATTCATATGAGGACTTTGATCCTTTTGAGGAATTTGATCCACGTGAGGAATTTGGTCCGTATGAGGACTTGGATCCATATGAAGAATTTGGTCCATATGAAGAATTTGATCTGGGGTTCCTATTCTTCACAGGTGGTGTCATGAGGACATTCACCTGAAGACTTTCAAGGCACCTTTTGGGAACCCAGATTTTCTTCATAGGGGAACCGTTCCTGCAGTTAGTGCCAACATATCTAGCAAATACTTCACCATTCTGATTTTTGAACAGTTTATAGTTGGAGTCAAATGACTCATCAGAAGAATGAGGAGATTCACATGTAAAGCCAGATAGATTAGATGGATCAACTGGAGGTCCCTTTGCAGCAACCCATGAGGTTTTGGGGTACTGCTCAGGCTTCCAATATGTACCATCAGCATTGAGTTTCCTCTCAAAGGCAATACCCTCTTTCCTAGGGTTCCTGTTGAGGATCTGCTTTTTAAGCACATCACAAAGAGTCTGATGCCCTTTGAGGCTTTTGTACATGCCTGTCATGTACAATTCCTTCAGCCCTGCATCGTCAGTGATACTAGCAATGTCCTCAGATGAGGAATTAGTGATAGCAGAGGCAGGTGAAGAATTTGTAACATTAGAAGCATTTGAACATTCAGGTGAAGAATTAGCAGATTCACGTTCAATGCATTTCAAACATGGAGGAACAAATTCTTCCTGAGCAGCGCTGATTTGTTGAGCAAGTAATGAATCGCGCACCTTCTGAAGATCTTCATAACTCACTCTTAGCTTCTCAAGATCTTGCTTTCTTTGAAGAAATTCATAAGAAAGCTTCTCATGATCAGATAAGAGAGTGTTATGTTGATCTTGAAGGGTGTCATACTTAGTATGAAGTCTCTGAAGACTTTCAGCCAAAGCTTTTGACTGATCCATTTCTTCACCCAACATATCATCGCTCCTATTTAGCATGTATTGAACTTTTTCCAAAGCTCTTTGTTGTTTAGTGGCAAGGGAAGCAAGTTTGACATAGCTGGGTCCAAATTCATCACCAGATTCATCATCACTAGACTCGGATAGGTAGCATTCAGTTACCTCAGCACTTTTTGCCATAAGGCATGATGAAGAGGATGATGATTCTGGTTCGAATGTCATCGCTTTGAGAGATTCCTTGAAGTCCTCAAACCAAGGATCATGACGGGTTCGATGACCTTCATAGACCTCAGAGAGACGGTCCCAGATAAGCTTCGCATGATCGAGATGCATGATGTTCCTGAACTGATTTTGAGACAGACAGGAGCAGATGACGTCCTTCGCCGTGAGGTTGAGAAGAGTGTACTTGCGAATGTCATCAGCTTCCGCCATCTTGCATAGATCGGTCAGACCAATCTCAGTGACGGTCCACAGCTCGCTGTTCATCGCCATGAGGCGCTTCTTCATCATGGCCTTCCACTTGGGATACTCGTGACCGTCAAAGATGGGGCATGACACAGTCTTCATTCCTGTGGTCGACATAACTAAAACTCCAGGCGGTTAAACCAAAATCACACAGAACAAGGGAGTACCTTGCTCTGATACCAATTGAAAGTGCGTTATATCGACTAGAGGGGGGTGAATAGGCGATTTTTATGAATTCTTCACTGAGGAATTTGCCGGTGAGGAAATTCCTTAGCGAAGAACTACTTGCAGCGGAATAAGTACTCAAAAGTAAACATAACAGAACACAAGCATGGTCATCATGATGAAATGAAGACAAGCACAGAGTACAGAAAGCGTAAACACAGGATAACACAGGATGAAGACAAACAGACTGAAGAAATTGAACTGAGGAAATTGAGAAAGTCTTCAGTCAAAGTCTTCAAACACAGATATGACAAGCACACAACACAGTTATGAGGAAATAAAAGAGTTGAGGAAATAGAACCAGTAGGCTTGGTGAAGACAATGATTTGGTAGACCAGTTCCAACTGCTGTCTCAGTTGTACATCTGGTTGGAGCGGCTAGGTATTTAAACCTGAGGACACCCAGTCCCGGACACACAGTCCTCACCGTATTCTCCTTGAGCTAAGGTCACACAGACCTCGCCCAATCACTCGTGGTAAGTCTTCAGGTGACTTCCGAACCTTCACAAACTCGGTCACTCGGCGATCCACAATTCCTCTTGGATGCTCTAGACCATGACGCCTAACCGTCTGGAAGAAGCACAGTCTTCAAAGGTAACAAGCGTCGGATCCACGCAGGATCAATCTCTTCAGTGATGCTCAATCACTTTGGGTTTGTAGGTGTTTGGGTTTGGGTTTTCCTCACTCGATGATTTTCGCTCAAAGTCCTCGGAGGATGGGATGCTCTCAAATGACAAGTGTCAGTTTCTCTCGGAGCAGCCAACCAGCTAGTGGTTGTAGGGGGCGGCTATTTATAGCCTAGGGAGCAGCCCGACATGATAAGACATAAATGCCCTTCAATGATATGACCGTTAGGTGGGTAGATATTTTGGGACAGCTGGCGCATAGCACAGCAACGGTCGGAAATTTGAGACTCAAATTCCTCAGGGCTATCATGTTCCTCACTGTGTAGGCAATCCACACTGGCGAATTCCTAACTCCTCAGTCAGAACAAATTCCTCAGAGACCAGAAGAACTTCGTCTCTGTCACTGAAGAATATGACTGAACTGTATGAGATTTCCAATGGCTTCACTCGAAGGGATTGGTAGGTGTAGGATTTTGAGTTGAGCATCACATGGAAATTTTTCCTTAGTATTTCCTCGACCCCCTTTAACAGTACGGTGTTTCCTATGACTCAAGAAAGAGAAAATGAAACTACAAAACAAAAGTCTTCACGCTTCATGTTCCTCAATTGAATACCAAGTCTTCAAGGTCACACCAATTTCTTCACTTTCAAAGTCTTCAGAAAGTCTTCAGAAATCCAAAGTCTTCAGTCGAAGAACTTCATTTTTAGGGGTCGACTTTCTCTGTAAATATCAAACTCCTCATAGACTTATAGACCTGTGTACACTTATAAACACATTAGTCCCTTAACCTATAAGTCTTCAATACACCAAAATCACTAAGGGGCACTAGATGCACTTACAAGGGCTAAGGGAAAAAGCTCTATACAGGTTCTGGAGTAAAGTCGTGGTCTACAAAAATCCTTTGCACCTTCCTGCCGCACGTCTGCGCCGCTTTCGCCCAAGTAAGGAAGATTCCTTGAGAGGAATGGTTTTCAGCTGTTTAGATGGAACCGGGCTCGGAGAGAGTCCATTTGAGTCCGTAGGGTGAGTAGGTTTTGATTCACATGTGGTAAAAAAGAAAAGATGATTAAAGAAAGGGGGAAGGCCGTATAAGGTCAAACCGTGTTATAGGCCTGTCCGTGTATTTCCTCCGCTGATGCCCAAGGTATTTTGAGTGCGTAACTGTGCACGCGCAGTACGAATTTCGCTGATGTACGTGGCGGTCGATGGAGGCGAAACTGCTAATCCATCCCTGGAGTTGTCGGGCTACCGGCATGTAGAACTGACCGGCATTGTGCAATGAAGTCCGGTGGCTTAATAGCCGATGGGGTGTGCGGCTTGACCGGCCCGCTTTGTACTTTGGATGCAATGGCTGCGGTATACTCCTCAGTATGGAGGGAGCGCTCCATGTTTCCATTGATTGTAATGACGCCACGTGGATCGGGCATCTTGAGCTTCAAATAGGCGTAGTGTGGGACCGCATTGAAGCGGGCAAAAGCGGTTCGTCCGAACAGTGTGTGGTAGCCGCTGCGGAAGGGGACGATGTCGAAGGTCAAGTCTTCGCTTCGGAAGTTGTCCGGCGAACCGAAGACGACTTCCAGCGTGATTGAGCCCGTGCAGCGGACCTCTACACCACGTATTACTCCTTTGAAGGTAGTTTTAGTGGGCTTCATTCTTGACGGATCAACGCCCATTTTGCGGAGAGTGTCTTGATAAAGCATATTGAGACTGGTGCCACCGTCCATGAGGACTCGCAAGAGGTGGAATCCATCGATGATTGGATCGAGGACCAGAGCTGCCGAACCTCCTTGACAGATACTGGTTGGGTGGTCCTTTCGATCGAAGGTGATCGGACAAGCCGACCATGGGTTGAACTTTGGGGCGACCGGCTCTATGGCGTAGACGTCCCGTAGTGCGCGCTTGCGCTCCCTCTTAGGGATGTGTGTGACATATATCATATTCACTGTTTTTACCTCGGGGGGAAATCGCTTCTGTCCCCCTGTGTTCGGTTGATGAGGCTCTTGGTCATTGTCGTCGCTTGGCGACCCTTTTCCCTTGTGTTCGGCGTTAAGCTTGCCGGCCTGCTTAAAGACCCAACAATTTCTGTTGGTATGATTGGCAGGTTTATCGGGGGTGCCATGAATCTGGCAGGTCCGATCCAATATTCTGTCTAAACTGGATGGGCCATCTCTGTTTGCCTTGAATGGCTTCTTCCGTTGACCGGGTTTGGAGCCGCTGAATCCGGCGTTGACCGCCGTGTCTTGGGTTCCTTTGTTATTGTTTTGACGCTTGTGCTTGTTGTGTCGTGGCTTGCCGTTGCCGTCCCTGGCTTCAGAGGTTCTGGGGTCGCTGGTGCTATTACTTCTACGAGCAAGCCAACTATCCCCTCCCGCGCAGAAGCGGGTCATAAGTGCGGTAAGGGTTGCCATGGACTTCGGCTTTTCTTGGCCGAGGTGTCGGGTGAGCCACTCATCTCGGACGCTATGCTAGAAGGCCGCAAGGGCTTCGGCGTCCGGACAATCCATAATCTGGTTCTTCTTGATTAAGAACCTGGTCCAGAGCTGTCGGGGCGATTCCCCGGGTTGCTGGATTATGTGACTAAGGTCGTCGGCGTCTGGGGTCCGAACATAGGTACCTTGGAAGTTATCTCTGAATGCGTCCTCCAAGTCTTCCCAGCTACCAATAGAGTTTTCTGGGAGGCTCTTTAACCAGTGCCGAGCTGGCCCCTTAAGTTTTAGGGGAAGGTATTTGATGGCGTGTAGATCATCACCGCGAGCCATGTGAATGTGGAGAAGAAAATCTTCAATCCATACCGCGGGATCTGTTGTGCCGTCGTATGATTCTATGTTCACGGGCTTAAACCCTTCTGGGAACTGGTGCTCCATTACCTCATCGGTGAAGCATAGGGGGTGTGCGGTGCCTCTGTATCGGGCCATGTCACGACGCAGTTCGGACGAAGGGCGTATGCGGTTTTCGGCCCGGGCGTGGTTATGCTTGTCGCGCCACGCTTGATAGCCGTCCTCTCGCGCAGGGGCACGCCCCCGCGATCCGTAGATTGATCTGGTCTGACCTGTTCTATTTTCTAGGTCCTGTCGTAGGTCATATGTATACCCCCGAGTTGTTGTTTCTCTACTTTTGCGGCGCGGTGGTGTGGGCTGGTGTTCGGCTTGAGTTGCCGTTCTATCCCGGCCACGTGGTGGTCGATCGGGTCCGTCCGCCGCATTACACGCGGGTGGTATAGGCTCCAACGCCTCATCGTCGAATTGGGGTAGCAGCTTACGCTTCGAGTAACTCTTTGTTGGGCGTTCGAGGCCGTATTCTTCGGCTTCCAGGACATTAGTCCATCTGTCGTTGAGCAGATCTTGGTCAGCTTGAAGCTGTTGCTGCTTCTTTTTTAGGCTTCTTGCCGTGGCTATTAGCTGGCGCTTAAAGCGCTCTTGTTCTAGGGGTTCCTCTGGCACGATAAAATCTTCGTCGCCGAGGCTCACGTCGTCCTCGGAGAGTGGCAAATAGTTGTTGTCCTCCGAGTCTTCGTTCCCTGCTTGCTCGTCAGGGTCAACTTGCCCGTCCTCCCGATCATCCTGTTCGGATGTTGGTTCGATGGGGTCTTCTTGGTCTTCGGCGTTTTCCGGAGTATCATTGTCTTCGGTGCCGGTATTGCTGTCTTTTCCGCGACGTGATTTAGAGCGGCGCCGCTAACGTCGATGCTTCGGTGATATCTCTGGAGGTTTGTCCTCAACTGGGTTCTTCTCATCATCGTCGTCGCCTTCTTTAGGTGTGTCCACCATGTATATGTCGTATGAGGAAGTGGTCGTCCAGCGTCCGGTGAACGGCGGGTTCTGGGCCTGTTCCTCTTCGGCATCGTCGTCCATACCGTCGATGTCTCCGGAGCTGTAATCGAGCATGTCGGTAAGATTCTCGACAGTGGCTATGAAGTGGGTGGTGGGTGGGAAGCAAAATTCCCTGTTTTCAGCCCCTAATCCGGGTTGGGCGCAATTCAGAAGCGGTTCCTCTGTGATGACGAGGGATCACATTATGTCCAGAGCCTCGTTTAAGAGCGAGGTTTGGACGGGGATAGAGGTTTCTGGGCCGAGCTCGCATGACGCAGACTTCCAGGCTTCGGAGTTAGTGTCCGGAGAAGAGTCCGGCTAGGCAATTATTGCCGAAGACGCTATTATCTTCGGTTTTCCGGTATTGAGCTCTAAGGCCGCAGAGAGTCCGGCAGGTTAGACTCCCGTCTTCGGACCTGGTAACGCGCTCCGGATCTAAGGCCGGAGCGCTGGTTGAGGCCGCGAACCCTTGAAGATCAAGTCTCCTCGGATATCAGCGACATAGTTCTGATTTCCAAAACTGATCTGGTGACCAGGGGCGTAGCTGTCGATCTGCTCCAGGTGGCCAACCAGGTTGGCGCGTAGTGCGAAGCCGCCGAATACGAAGATTTGGCCGGGGAGGAAAATCTCCTTCCCGGCAGCGTTGTTGTAGATGATCGACGGAGCCATCGAGCCTTTCGATGACGACACAGTGGAACTCTCAATGAAAGCACCAATGTCGGCGTCAAAACCGGCAGATCTCGGGTAGGGGGTTCCGAACTGTGCGTCTAAGGATTGAGGGTAACAGGAGGCAGGGGACACGATGTTTACCCAGGTTCGGGCCCTCTTGATGGAGGTAATAACCTACTTCCTGCTTGCTTGACTTTGATAAGTATAGGGGTTACAAGAGTTAATCTACCTCGAGATCGTAATGGCTAAACCCTAGATGTCTAGCCTGTATGATTATGATTGCCTCTACGGACTAAACCCTCCGGTTTATATAGACACCGGAGGGGGCTAGGGTTGTACAGAGTCGGTTTACAGAGAAAGGAATCTTCATATCCGAACGCCAAGCTTGCCATCCACGCAAAGGAGAGTCCCATCCGGACACGAGGGAAAGCTTTTCATCTTGTATCTTCACGGTCCATCAGTCCAGCCCATGTCGCATAGCCCGGAGGCCCAAGGACCCCATAATCCAGGACTCCCTCAATGGGTACCACCGACACGATGAACTTTGGCGCCTCCAGTTGTCCACATGGCAGAGGCGAACCCTGTAGTTGCGCATCGAAATTAGGTACCGAAGCACCTACCTCATCAACCTCGTCACCCAGAGACATCACCTGCCCATCTTCTTCGGAAGCACCATTGAAAGAGGTGAAGTAGGCTCACCACAAAGCTCCTGCAGCTCGGGAATAATCTGCAGCACTCGAGTCACGACCTTGTCAAACTACACTCCCAGAGGCAGTTAGCAGCACAGGCCTCGACGATGGACATGTTGCAGCATGAGGGGAAAAATCTCCATAGAGGCTTGCTTCCTCCCCAACTGAAGATCCAGTCTAAAGTTCAGGTAGCAAAGACACAACTCGCACAACCTCTAGTTTGGCCAGAGCAGCCTCCGCTCTCCCCAAAACACTCCCAAATTGCGCAAGGCAGCCTCGGATACGGGCACCACACATTGACATCAGGGCGGCGGAAAGGAGTGTGAGTCAGGCGGCACCCTCTCGACATGATCTGCCAGCCCCAATGCATTCCCACATGGAGCGTGACACTCAGGAATTACGGGGCCGCCTCACGGTTGAAACATCCTCGCCAATCTCCCAAATCTGGATGCACAGGAGGCGCCACCTTTTGCCAGTCCCCGCACACCTCCGCCTCACACTCCACACACATCACTGAGGCAGCCCGCGACGTCTGTGGTGCCAACTCCTCCTCACCGGTGTCGTAGTCGGTGGCATCAGCGGAGATCCCAACCCACACGAACCCAGGAGGGGCTACAGGGACCTCACCCGGCGGTGAAGGCAACAATGTCTTGAGGTCCAGGTTGGAGCCCGCACTAGCAGCGACGACGGCCTCTAGTCCCCATCCATCTGGGCAAATGCATGCCCCTGCCTGTAGGAGGGGGGTGCAGTGGAGCTTCTGCTACCAGAACAGTCTGAACAAGGCCCGACACTAGGGCGGAAGCAGCATGCCAGTGGTGCAGGAGTGGCCGGCGTCATCGCAGGCTTGTGGAGGTGGCCTCGGATGGCCGGGGCGAGGGCCGCTGCCGCACGCTGAGTGGCGGGAGCTGGGGTAGTGGGTGGCAAGGTCGGAGCGGCCGCCGGTGGTGCCAAAGTGGCCGCCTCATCGCTGGCTTCCGGAGGTGGCCTCGGATGACCGGGCCGCCCTGCGGAGGGCGAGGGCCGCCACGGCAAGCTGAGCGACGAGAGCTGGGGCAACAGGCGACGAGGTCGGAGAGTGAAGGAAATATGCCTTAGAGGCAATAATAAAATTCTCATTTTATATTTCCTTATTCATGATAAATGTTTATTATTCATGCTAGAATTGTATTAACCGGAAACTTGATAAATGTGTGGATACATAGACAGAACACCGTGTCCCTAGTAAGGCTCTACTAGACTAGCTTGTTAATTAAAGATGGTTAAGTTTCCTAACCATAGACATGTGTTGTCATTTGATGAACGGGATCACATCGTTAGGAGAATGGTGTGATGGACAAGACCCATCCGTTAGCTTAGCATATTGATCGTTCAGTTTTATTGCTACTGCTTTCTTCGTGTCAAATACATATTCCTTTGACTATGAGATTATGCAACTCCCGGATACCGGAGGAATACCTTGTGTGCTATCAAACGTCACAACGTAAATGGGTGAATATAAAGATGCTCTACAGGTATCTCCGAAGGTGTTTATTAGGTTGGCATAGATCAAGATTAGGATTTGTCACTCCGAGTATCGGAGAGGTATCTCTGGGCCCTCTCGGTAATGCACATCATAAGAAGCCTTGCAAGCAAAGTGACTAATGGTTAGTTGCGGGATGATGTATTACGGAACGAGTAAAGAGACTTGCCGGTAACGAGATTGAACTAGGTATGAAGATACCGACGATCGAATCTCAAGCAAGTATCATACCAATGACAAAGGGAATAACGTATGTTGTCATTACGGTTCGACCGATAAAGATCTTCGTAGAATATGTAGGAACCAATATGAGCATCCAGATTCCACTATTGGTTATTGAGCGGAGAGGTGTCTCGGTCATGTCTACATAGTTCTCGTACCCGTAGGGTCCGCACGCTTAACGTTCGATGACGATTTTGTATTATAAGAGTTATGTGATTTGGTGACCGAATGTTGTTTCGAAGTCCCGGATGACACTACACCACAACACTTGATTGGGGGCAGTTAACTGCCGGGAGAAAAACCTATCTAAGGGCAAACTATTTGCCGGGACATTAGTTTCTGCTGCTAAAATCACATTAGGGAGATGAACTGCCGGGAGAACTTGAGCAACAACGGCGCTGTAACTGCCGGTACACTTTACGGCCCAAAAACTGCCGGCAGAACTAAATTTCGGCCCATAGTCTGCCGGAGACCGCCTTTGCCGCGAGACCCAAAAGTTGGCCTAAGCGCGCGCCCACGAGAAAAAAAGAGCGCGCGACTTTGGCGGAATTTTAGGCCCAAGAAGAAATACACACGCCAGCCCTCCTGCAGTCCTGCTCCACCAGACCGCATAACCCTAAAAAAATTCAGACCGCATCTCCGCCCCCAAATCCACGCCCAATCCCCTCCACCAGACCGCCGCCGCCGCCAAACCTTCCCAACGCCGCCGCCGCCAAACCTTCCCAACGCCGCCGCCCCCAAATCTTCCCACCGCCGTCGCGCGCTGCCGCCCCCAAAGCTTCCCGCCGCCGCCGCGCGGCTGCCTTCCACTCAGTCCACCGCCGGCATAGCCCCTCACCACCACAACCGCTCTGCCGCCCACAAATCGAGACCCTCCACAGGACTGCAAGGCCTCCGCCCCCAACCATCCCACCACCGACGGCAGCTCTCCAACCGAGCACTTCCGCCGTCGCCCTCCATCACGGCAGCCCCTCCGCCCCTCCGCCGCCCCCAACAACCAACACACTGCTGCCGACCACTACTGTCGTCGCCTCACTACATAGCGGCGCCGCCGAGCACCCGATTGACATGGAGCAGCACCGTCGTCGCCGAGCCACCCCACCGGCGGCCACCATCCTCGCCACCAACCTACTCGCGCACTTACTCCTCGAGCAGGCCTCCCCGGAAGCTTCACCGAGCACCAAGCCGCGGGTCCGCCTCCTCCACACGCGCCCTCGAAGCAGCAGGTCGTCGACCCTCTCCTCAACATCCTTTCTGTGGACTTCACTGCCTCCTATACTTCATTTGACAGGTGAGAAGTTGCAATTTTTGTGCCCTTTTTTGTTTTGAATGTGCCCTCCTGTACTTCAGCACTGAACTATTCCGGCAGTTAGAACAAATCAACAATTTGTAATTGCTTTGATATGATAACAGCGAAAAAACCATGAACCAGACAGGTTTGAAGGTTGTTTGGTTGTCTAAAAACAATCACTACTACTGTTAGTAGCCCTTTAGATCAAAGGACAGGTACTGTTGGTGATTAACAAGTGCATACCGTAATTAAATTGGTTGACACCTGACTGTTTAGTTGAGCTTTGGATGTCATTTTAATTTGAGATGAAACAAAGCTAATTATTTTAAGTGTTTGTTTGTTTAGTTGATGCACCTACTACCATCTTTGTTTGTGTTTTGTGAAATACCATATGTGGACAGAATAGGTGCTATGCTTTTATGATATAGATGATGACATTCTTACTGCTATTTTGGTTATTGTATTTTCTGAAATGACATGTTTCAGTTAATTATATTCTGTTGTGTGATGGCATTCGTTCTCCGTATTGTATTTCTTGTTGCCTGTACTAGATACGGACGATATGTGTTTTTGTTACTAGATTTTTTTTCCTTAATAGAAGTATTCTTTCTTTCTCATGTTAGGCAATCTTTGTGAAATTGGTCAAGAATGGACAAGAGTTGGATGGGGATTACGATGAGATGCTCAATCTTAGTGACCATGATGAGGTTCAACCTGATGATGTGCAAGAGGAGATCGACCTAGATGATTACGATGAGATGCTCAAGTTCTTAGGTCCCAAACGACTAGAGATGTTGATGACATGCCAAGTGACGGCATTGAAGAGCATGAAGGTGTGTAGCTCTAAAATCTATGTATATAGACTGTTAGTTAAATGGATGGTAGCGTAGTAACTATTTTCCATGTTTAGACCATGAGTTGGATCAAAAAACGAAGGGGAAGAAGGGAAAAAAAGCACTAGAATGCACAATGTGTATGATTTCTGGTATAACTTGCCCCTTTATCTCTCGATGACTTGTAGTATAACTTTCCCCTTTATCTAATACATCACCCTTACACTCTCCATTTACACTTGCTTGAAAGCAGATGTACTATGTTGTGGATGCCAAACTGAAGGATTGGGTAATGGGAAGCGCTGTGATGTATCGCATGGCCATACAAGCATGTGAGCTTTTATTCTTATGATTGAATTTAACAATTACTATCATGGTTGATTGCTTAAGAAGCTTTCGTTCTATGTATGCAGTTGGAAGTGGACAAGTCCATGACGAAAGCAGGAATGCGACCACAAGCAAGCTGAGGTAATATGCATGTTTCTTTGAGATTGAATCTTATTCTAGCATGCTAGCTGGGTCGTTGAGGTAGAGTGGTAGGCGACATAATCATATTTTATTTTTATGTTTGTATGTTTCCAAGAAATTTCATGCCCTCGACTCTGTACAGTACTGAAGTTTACAAAATAAAAATATTTCATAGAGTAACTACTTTGCTGTAATCTTTTACGTCATTCCTGGAGACTCTGTACAAATGTTTATCTCATAAAAAAAAGGAAAGATTCAAACTGAGCATGTTTTGCCTATTTGAACATGAAAGATTTTTGACTGTGAGTTAGAACTCAGTGTTAAACTCTACTATACAGTACAGAATTTCAGACTTGTTTTGGCATATAAAACTGATCCTCATACCAGTTTTGGCTTGCTAGTCTGCTAGAGGGTATTCTCTTCAATGAACTCTATTAAAAACAAGCTAAGATGCATGAGATAGACATAGAAATCTGTAACCAATGGTTATTTCATCAGTTTCTTTTTTCCTATGATATAGAGAAACCAATAACCAATGGCCTGCCCCTGCCTATTTGTACAGAGGTTTGCCTATTTGTACTACTGTACTATGTATAGTACAGAGTTTTGCCTACTTGTATACTACTGTGCTGTTTATAGTACAGAGTTTTGCCTATTTGTACACGGTTTTAACTATTTGTTCAATATAGTACTGTATAGAGTTTTGCCTATTTGTCGAGTTTAACTCGGTGCAAAAAAAGATTCGAACTCAGAGTACTATATTAACTCCAGAGATACATGTTTAACTCAGGTTTAGTCATATCTTTCACTAGTAAGTTGTATTTTTTTAGACTAAGCAGCTTTTGCAAGTTCATTGTACAGGTTTTTGTTTTGCTTATTTGCACATGAAGATTTGTTTATGTGTACTTCAAACAAATCTTTCTTGATCTAATGATGTAACCTTGCTTGCTGTGATGATGAGATGCTGCACATTTAGAAGAGTTTTATTTATGCCGACGAGTTAAAAACTGAAGCATGTCAAAATCTTTAATGTGCTAATTTAAAATCTGAAACGAGAGCTCCATTTTGAGTTTTCTATTTGTTGCAGATTTCCCTACAGAGTTGATGGAGCTTTGGAAGATCTTCAATCTGCTGAAGAGTTGGGAGATTTGGAAGATCTTCAAGCTAGTGAAGATTTGGTAGACCTATAATTAAGTTCGTAGAGTGATTATGACACTTGCTCTGCTCATTTTGCTGGTTGTTAAGCCAGTGTATGCTCATTTTGCTTGCGTGGCACACCCTAGAAACATATGTACTCCTTTTGTGGCACACATTTAGAAACATGATGTATTGTACCTTTTGTGGCGCGACCAGCTTATACATATGGTTGTTATGTTAATTTATCGAATCAACTTTAAGGTTCTGGGTGAGGGCTACATGCTACTCTGATTGAAGTGTATGGATGAGACATGTTACTTTGAGTGAAATGTATGTATAAATCGTGTGGTATGTACTGATGGTTTGAACAGAATGAATGGATATTACATAAGGGATGCCTAAAAAAATAGGAAGTGAAATCTATGTACTGGCATAAGAACTGCCAGGAAAATGAGCTTCTGCAGGCAGCAAGACTGTCGGTAATTGATGTTACACGTGCCTTGACCAATCTGCCAGGAGAAAGTGGACTGCCGGCAAATAGATGGGCACCGGCAATGCAACTGCCGGGAAAAAATTATCTGCCGGGAGAAGTAATCCCCGGCAGCCGTTCTCGTGGCGGTTCTATCTGCCGGGAGAAAACCTGTCCTGGCAGTTTGTCTGCCCTATAAAGTGCTTTCTTCCGGCAGTTTTTTGTCCCTACATCAGTGTTGTGGTGTAGTGTGAGATCAGGAACATGACGAGGAGTCTCGAAATGGTCGAGAGGTAAAGATTGATACATATACGATAGTATTCGGACACCGGAAGTGTTCTGGAGGGTACCAGTTACATATCGGGTCATCGGAAGGGGTTCCGGGCACCCCCGACAAAGATATGGGCCTAATGGGTCAAGAGGGGAAACGCAGCAGCGAGCAGGGCTGCTGTGCCCCCCATATGGGTCGCACCAGAGGGGAAAGGAAAGAGGGGAAGAGAGAAGGGGAGGTTTTCGGCCTCCCCCTTCCTTCCCTCCTCCCTCCTCTTTCCTTCCCTTTCCGGTGAAAAAGGAAAGGGGGGCGAATTGGGGAGGAACACCAAGTAGGATACGGCCTACTTGGGGCGCCCCCCTTGGCTGCTCCCTCTCCCTCCCACCTATATATTTGAGGGGGAGGGGAGGCGCCTAGAACACACAACAACATCTGTTAGACATGTGCGGTGCCTCCCTCCACAGATTACACCATCGGTCATATTCTCGTAGTGCTTAGGCGAAGCCCTGCGCGGATCACTTCACCATCACCGTCACCACGCCGTCGTGCTGACGGAACTCATCTACTTTCTCGACACTTTGCTGGATCAAGAGTTTGAGGGACGTCATCAAGCTGAACGTGTGCAGAACTCGGAGGTGTCGTACGTTCGGTGCTTGATCGGTCGGAACGAGAAGAAGTTCGACTACATCAACCATGTTGTCAAACACTTCAGCTTTCGGTCTATGAGGGTACGTAAACACACTCTCCCCTTCTCGTTGCTATGCATCTCCTAGATAGATCTTGCGTGAGCGTAGTTTTTTTTTAAAATTGCATGTTACGTTTCCCAACAGAGTCCCCGGCCGGGAGGCATGCGAGCTCGACTGCATTGGCCAGGGAGGTGGGGCGGTGCAGGTCCCAGATTAGGCCGCACGAGCCTTTCTCCTCGACCATGTCTTTTTTGGGAGGGGGGATACCTCGTATGTCGCCGCAGGCACCGCTTGCAATATTTCAAAAGATTTAACTGTGTGAAGCGTGAATATTTGAATTAATAATGTATGTTAAAACAAAAATACATATCGATTATATGTAGTATTTGATGACAAAATTGTCAAACCATATAAACCTATCAAAGGAATGGACGTATGGTCGCATTTCCGAGAGATGAACACGACCGCACAAGTAGATATTTTGCCGGGGACTGTTTGGACAAACTAGAAATTATATGTGGTTTCAGCTACCGCGTCTTAACACTATCAGCCGACGTGAGAAGCAGAGCGATCACTCCCCAGGATCCACATACTCCAGAGCAAGAGCGTTCGGCACACCAAGTGGGCGACCATGGCGGCCCCGGTGGCTCTCACCATCTTCCTGCTGATCCTCCTCCCAGCGCACCATGCTCTTGCCACGGCGGCCGGCGACGCGCACCCAGGCTACGCGGACACCGAGACCGACACCTGCGGGCCGGCGCTGGACCTGGGCGGTTCCTCCTCTTCCGCAGGTGCGGCCGGTCGGCGCTACGGCCCGGGGCTGGAGGAGTACGGCGGCGGGCGCATCGTGGACATTACACACGCGTTCCGGCCAGGCATGCCGGCGTACGCGCCGGGCGCGACGGTGGGCCCCATCGTGCGGCTCAAGGAGTCGATGAAGAACGGGTCGGACTACAACTTGTCGGAGCTCAGCATGGAGTGCCACATAGGAACCCACGTCGACGCGCCGGGGCACTTTAACCAGGCCCACTTCGCCGCCGGCCTCGACGTCGACACGCTCGACCTCGAAGTCCTCAACGGTGAGCTCCCCGGTTTTCTCCGACCAAAGCCAAGCTTTGGTGATCTTGTCATTCTCCGGCCTGCCATATGTGCGCACAAGGTACAATCATCTTGGTTAAAATGGTTGGCGAGTAGTGACACACAAATATACGTGAGCATCTGCGATTGCATTATTTAAAATAAAATGATGGCTTGTAAATGATTTGTACTTTTTTTAGAGAGAGAATGATTTGTTTTTATTGCTGGACAGGTCCTGCATTACTGGTCGATGTTCCGAGACACACAAATATAACAGGTAGGCATGCAAGTTTTTCGTTCCTTCCATGGAGCTCCAGCTCCTCCATCACATCATTGGTGAATCACCTTGCTAGCAAACTTCTTATGTCATGTTAGATATTAATTTAACATGACACGAGAATATGAGATACAAGTATTTTTTTCGCGGGGTAGATACAAGTATTTTACTCGTATGGTGCATTCTTTTTTTTTTTCGGGTGACGTATGGTGCATTCAATTGTTGGTTTATCAGAATCATGATCTGTTTTGCTTTTCATTCGTCAAAAGTATGAGATCAGTTTACAATGCTTGGGACGAGCACACCAGCAGCTCAACTTAATGCGGGGAGAAGGAAAAACATAAACTCATATAGGCGTTGGCCGTCCGGTTGCCATCTGAAAACACCCCTCAAAAAAGGGAGGAGTGTCATACCAAACCAAGGTGATCTGAGGAGTATCAAAACTTGCTAAACTAACTAGCTTGAGATGATAACGTCAGGCCTAGCCTCCATTTGATCGAACCCAAATCACACCGGCTGAGGAACACCAAGGACAACCACCACATACTAGTAGTCCCTCCGGCTAGTATCGAACTTCAAAAAAGACCCCCAATAGGTGTGATGCCTAGCGGTAGGCATCATTTTCTGATCTCCTAGAGGATTTGGGGTTTCCCTCGTAGTTGCCCCGGACAGTGGAGCGAGCATGTCGCCTACGACGCCTTCAAGAATGAAGTGGCCCCTGTGGCCATTGTCGTCGTATGTCCCGGTCAACGATCGGAAGCATGGGCTTCACTTGGTGCTGCACCACCTGGCAGACCCCTAGGCTTTGAAAGAGTCCAGTCAGACCACCACCGCTGCTGCCACGGGCCCGTGAACGCTGACCCCATGCGCAATAAGTAGACATAGTCATCACTGGAACAAGATGTCGGGACCCAGATCCACAGCAAGTCAGACCATCTTGTCGCTTCTCGCAACACCAACCTCCATCTGCTTCCTCCCCGACTTTCAGGAACGCTAGAGCAAAGCCCAGCGCACACCCCCTTGAATATGCATGGCAACCGCTGGCACCACATGCACCCACATTCGCCACCGCAACCGCCATATATATCTAGGCACTGGGACCTAGACCCCCTATGCACCAAGCCGCCTTGTAGCCCGTTGTGGCCTAGCTTCCCTTGTCACGCCGACGAGAAGAGCCTCCGCCAGATCCACGACCTAGGGCCGCCACCTTGCCTTATGTCGATGTTCTCCACTATTGCTGCCTCATCCGGATGCGGCAAGAGGTGGGTGGAGAGTGAGAGGAGGGAAAGATGGCGGTGGGTAGACTTGGACCCCCGCCACCCAACAAAGAGCAAAGCGAGGAAGAGAGTTCCTTTTTTAGATACATGAATTTTGCAGTTGTTTGATATGAACCGTTGCACACCAAGATTACTAGATGATACCCCGTGTGGGTTGCTTTGGGATTTTTTGCAATAAATTCCAACGAGATTTGGTTATATGAACATAAATACTTTGATTAATAATATACGAACTAAAATGTAAAAACATACGATTGTTGTATAATTACGAAATGTTTATTGAATATAAGTAGTATAATATAACTAAAACATTTGAGCATTTCTACATTCGTGGTTGGATTTTTAGCTGAGTCTTTTGGCATCCACGGTTGCATGTTGATGTGACATTGCTGCATGTTGAGATAAATATGTGGAGAATCATGTACTTAGTTATACTAGATGATACCCTGAACATTGTTATGAATTTTTTTGGCTATATATTTTATTGAAGTTGGACATGAATATTTGATCATATTATAGATATAAGATATCTGTGAAATACAAGTACTGTAATAGTTTTCACATGCATGGTTGCACGTTGTGGTGAATCATTTTCAACGCATGTGCATGTGGTGGTGAATCTTTTCCCATGCATGTTAGCATGTCATGGTGGCTCTTTTCTCTTCCATATTGAGGTGGCATAGTTGCATGTTAAGATAAATAGAATTAGTGTTCGCCATCTGCCTTTTCAATAGAAAACAATTGTTGATATTTTTGCTAAATAATTATATTATAGTTATCATGGATGCCACCTAGCATCCGGTAGGTGATTCTGCACTAATTCTATGCAGCTGAAGCAATGGAATCCCTAAATATACCGAAAGGTGTTCGTCGTGTTCTCTTCAGGACATTGAACACAGACAGGTATGGCCTCTTTTAAGGGCACATATTCAAGTAGATAATGTATTTTTTACCATATCATACTACATGCATCTAAGCAAATGATTGATAGGGGACTCATGTGGAAGGAAGGAGGTGATATGAGTTACGTTGGATTTACGGAGGATGGTGCCCAGTGGCTTGTTGACAACACCGACATCAAGCTGGTTGGTAAGTGGCTTGTTTTTGGAATTACATATGACACTTTGGTATTTATATATTTTTTCCTCATGATTTGGTGTATATTTTCTGTTATATTTTATCATTTGTATAACCTTTTCGCTTGGTGAATCAAATAAACATATTTCCTTACCTTATTTAGTATAAAAATTAACGTAGC
The DNA here is from genome assembly GCF_018294505.1 of Triticum aestivum. Classification (NCBI taxonomy): domain Eukaryota; kingdom Viridiplantae; phylum Streptophyta; class Magnoliopsida; order Poales; family Poaceae; genus Triticum; species Triticum aestivum. The sequence continues at coordinate 164,602,032 of NC_057811.1, read as the reverse complement.
AAATCTGCAGGTCTGGACTATTTATCTATTGCATCATTTGATCACGCGTGCTCTGCCCATGTGGTCTTCTTAAAAAATGCGGTAAGATGTTAGCATGCTTCCCTTACCCGAGGTCAAAAAGAAGTAAACAGTGGTTGGCATCAGTTAACCTTGTTGTCCTTTAGTCTGTAGTCATGTAGTCATATGCGGCCTATTTCCCTAATCTACTGACAAAAGTACATTCTCAATGAACTTACTTTGCAAGAGATTGCATTATTTATTGAAGTCATCGGTTGATTCACTTACTTTGTTCTGTCAGGATATCATCTTAGTTGAACATCTGAAGCTAGAATACGTCGAGACCGGATTATACATGTTGCACTGCTTACCTCTAAGATTGGTTGGATCTGACGGTTCACCAATCAGGTGCATTCTTATCAAGTGATCACATCTTCTCGGAGGCCGCAATCTATCGTGCCCGCTGATGCTACATATATACTCCACCTGTGTAATTTAAACGTTGCATGTCATGTAAATATGTTTTGTACTATCAACAAAGTATTTCAAATGACAACAAAAGGTGTATCATTACTATAGACAAGTCACAGGTGCAACACAAATGTTGCATGGTACAATAATTCTATTTATTTCTATAGTTGCATGGCTAAATTTACATTACGCTTATGCAAAATTATGAAATAAGTTCATGGGATAAAATGGCTTCATATGATGCATAACCTTAATGTCAATTTAACTAAGCTAGCACTACTAGGGAAAAGCCTAGCAGTAGTGCTGGTTTTTGGCCTATCAGTAGCGCGGGTAAGCTACAGCTAAAGCTTAGCAGTAGCGCCTACTGGCACTCGCTACTGCTATATCTACTTAGTAGTAGCGCTTTCCAAAACAACCACTACTACTATTATTCCGTATTCTATTTTTTTTTAAATTTTAGGTCGTATTCATACACCTTTATACAATTTTTCATATAGTAGCAATTTAGAGATTGTTTTTACATTATAATGAGTTATTAAATCACTAGGCGAAAGAACCTTGGATTAGTTTCAAGTGCATGGATCCAAAGTGACCTTTGGTTACTTTGGATCCATCCATTTGAAACAAATCCGCGGTTCTTTCACCCAATGACATGATAACTTATCATCATCATCATAATATCATTAACAACTTATCATCATAATATATCATTGTCATATAACTCCTCATCATCATCATTTTCATCCATGACATCATCTAACAACTTGGTCACTAGTTATAATAACAACTCCTCATCATCATCATCATAGTACTCATAATCACTACTCCTGCTCAGCATCACCATCAAGTCTAAGACATTGTAGCACATAATAAAAGCTTCTCATCATCATCATAGTCATATATAATCAACACTAACTAATTGTTCTTAATACTTAGGACCTACTCCTCTCTCCTAGCTAAAATACCATAAAACAGATAAACCGGTCCTTCTTCATAATGGAGAATGGACATAAACCTATCTCCAACTTGTGGCTTGCGCACATTCATTTTGTCTCCAATTATTTGCGTGTGCGCATTCATCACTTTGCTCCATTCTTTGATTTTGAGCCTTCCATCATTTGAAGAAATCGAGTATGCAGTATGGTAAGCCTTCGAAGGAGTTGGTCGTAAGCTAACCATATGCATATCACCTTCGATAAATAGCATGCCAGGCACAACCTGCTTCGGGAGCCTCTGTTCAAAAACGTAATAGTAACATATATAGTTAGCAATGTAGTTTACTTAAGAATAATGTATGCAATGAAGTTACCATCATTAACAAAATCTTACCAAGTTTTTGGCAATGAAGTTACCATCAAGCAATTTATGGATTAGTGGCACGTATCTAGTATAATTTGGGCTGATAGAGTGACTGGTTTTGAAGGCCTCAACATCTTCTATGAATGAGACAAGATAACCTTTCTCCTCACAATTAAGCTTGGAGTCATAGCTGTAGTATGTGCTATCTATTACCTTCGAGTATTTCTTGAAGATAAGAAATAAGTTGACAATTATAAATAAATAAGTTTAGTACCGACGAACACCAAATATTTTTAAATTAACAACATAAATTACTGAACTTAACAAATTAGTTTGACAAACTCACATCTAGGCAAAACTGGAGGCATATCCACATCCACCCAGATGTCGATATTATCATCATCATCATCATAATCTTCGGGGCGAATATCAAATCTTATTCGCATTCCCTCCTCAAATCCATATGCCTTGCAGAGAGCTTCCCAATTAGAGCAACCGAAATGGGAGTGATCGACCGCATTGTACAGCTTAACCAAAAACTCATAACCATGTTTAGTTCTTAAGTGAGCCCTCCTCGTCTCCACATTCTCAAAGTCATCTAAATCAAAACCAAGCTTCTCCAATACATATGGTCTAGCATGGCATGGGATGTACTAATCAAATTGAAAAAAATCCATAAATTACACGTTGAACAAAAGAAGCACAAGTGATGATATTAATTACGATGAAATGCTTGTCGTTGTGTACCGTACAAACATCAAAGGTCTCTTCCAGCTTCACGGTGAAAAACCTATCATTTTGCAGGTGAGGAAACCTATCGCACAAACCCCGGTCATCGTAGCAGTACCCGCACTCCGGGATCCCATCGTCATCAGACATCTCCTGTGTTCAAAATTCAAAGATTATAACTCGACGGCAAAACCCAAAAAATCCGGCATGACCTTCGCTAAAAAAGGACGTATCGAGCGCCTGGAATTTGTCGGAACGGAAATTAATCAACACTCCGGCAAAACATAGGCCACTTATCGATGGTCATTGCATTTCAATGGTGTAAACTATGAACAAAAACATTTCAAAATATCTTATATATAATCCTAAAACTAAATAAACTAGTTTTAATAACTACTTACTAAATAAACTAGTTTTATTAACTACTTACTAAATAAACTAGTTCTATTAAGCACTTACTATAAATAAACTAGTTCTATTAAGCACTTACTAAATAAACTAGTTCTATTAAGCACTTAATATAAATAAACTAGTTATATTAATCACTTACTAAATAAACTATTTCTATTAAACACTTGCTAAAAATTCTACTACCCTAGTTCTACCCTAAGTTTTCTTACTTCTATTTTATTCAAAACACCTAAAATAGTCAAAAAAAATATTCTATTAAAAACATACATTCTACAATGTCTACATTCTAAAATCTACATTTAAATTACCTACAATTTGCAAGAACAGAGACAAGGGAGGGAGGGAGGAGAGAGGAGGGGTGATACGTCTCCAACGTATCTATAATTTTTGATTGTTCCATGCTATATTATATTCTGTTTTGGACATTATTGGGCTTTATTATACACTTTTATATTATTTTTCGGACTAACCTATTAACCAGAGGCCCAGCCCAGAATTGATATTTTTTGCCTATTTCAGAGTTTCCCAGAAAAAGAATATCAAACGGAGTCCAAACGGAATGAATCCTTCGGGAACGTGATTTTCGGAACGAACGTGATCCAGAGGACTTGGACCCTACGTCAAGACATCAACCAGGAGGGCATGAGGTAGGGGGTGCGCCTACCCCCCCCCAGGGCGCGCCCTCCATCCTCGTGGGCCCCCTGTTGCTCCACCGACGTACTCCTTCCTCCTATATATACCTACGTACCCCCAAACTACCAGATACGGAGCCAAAAACCTAATTCCACCGCCGCAACCTTCTGTACCCGTGAGATCCCATCTTGGGGCCTGTTCCGGAGCTCCGCCGGAGGGGGCATCGATCACGGAGGGCTTCTACATCAACACCATAGCCTCTCCGATGATGTGTGAGTAGTTTACCTCAGACCTTCGGGTCCATAGTTATTAGCTAGATGGCTTCTTCTCTCTTTTTGGATCTCAATACAATGTTCTCCCCCTCTCTTGTGGAGATCTATTCGATGTAATCTTCTTTTGCGGTGTGTTTGTTGAGACCGATGAATTGTGGGTTTATGATCAAGTTTATCTATGAAAAATATTTGAATCTTCTCTGAATTCTTTTATGTATGATTGGTTATCTTTGCAAGTCTCTTCGAATTATCAGTTTGGTTTGGCCTACTAGATTGATCTTTCTTGCAATGGGAGAAGTGCTTAGCTTTGGGTTCAAACTTGCGGTGTCCTTTCCCAGTGACAGTAGGGGCAGCAAGGCACATATTGTATTGTTGCCATCGAGGATAACAAGATGGGGTTTATATCATATTGCATGAGTTTATCCCTCTACATCATGTCATCTTGCTTAAAGCATTACTCTGTTCTTTGAACTTAGTACTCTAGGTGCATGCTGGATAGCGGTCGATGTGTGGAGTAATAGTAGTAGATGCAGGCAGGAGTCGGTCTACTTGTCTCGGACGTGATGCCTATATACATGATCATACCTAGATATTCTCATAACTATGCTCAATTCTGTCAATTGCTCAACAGTAATTTATTCACCCACCATAAATACTTATGCTCTCGAGAGAAGCCACTAGTGAAACCTATGTCCCCGGGTCTATTTTTCATCATATTAATCTCCCGACAACAAGCTATTTCTAGCGCCGTTTTTATTTTGTTTTCTTTACTTTGCATCTTTATTATAAAAATACCAAAAATATTATCTTATCATATCTATCAGATCTCACTCTCGTAAGTGACCGTGTAGGGATTGACAACCCCTTATCGCGTTGGTTGAGAGGATTTATTTGTTTGTGTAGGTGCAAGGGACTCATGCGTGGCCTCCTACTGGATTGATACCTTGGTTCTCAGAAACTGAGGGAAATACTTACGCTACTTTGCTGCATCACCCTTTCCTCTTCAAGGGAAAACCAACGCAGTGCTCAAGAGGTAGCAAGAAGGATTTCTGGCGCCATTGCTAGGGAGTCTACGCAAAAGTCAGCATACCATGTACCCATCACAAACCCTTATCTCCCGCATTACATTATTTGCCATTTGCCTCTCGTTTTCCTCTCCCCCACTTCACCCTTGCCGTTTTATTCGCCCTCTCTCTTTTTCATTCGCCTTTCTCCGCTTGCCTCTTGTTTGCTCGTGTGTTGGATTGCTTGCTTGTCACGATGGCTCAAGATAATACCAGATTGTGTGACTTTACCAATACCAACAATAATGATTTCCTTAGCACTCCGATTGCTCCTCTTACCGATACTGAATCTTTTGAAATCAATGCCGCTTTGTTGAATCTTGTCATGAAAGATCAATTCGCCGGCCTTCCTAGTGAAGATGTCGCTACCCATCTAAATAGCTTCGTTGATTTGTGTGATATGCAAAAGAAGAAAGATGTGGACAATGATATTGTTAAATTGAAGCTATTTCCTTTTTCGCTTAGAGATCGTGCTAAAGCTTGATTTTCATCTTTGCCTAAAAATAGTATTGATTCTTGGAATAAGTGCAAAGATGCTTTTATCTCTAAATATTTTCCTCCCGCTAAGATCATCTCTCTTAGAAACGATGTTATGAATTTTAAGCAACTTAATCATGAACATGTTGCACAAGCTTGGGAGAGGATGAAATTAATGATACGTAATTGCCCTACGCATGGTTTGAATTTGTGGATGATTATACAAAAATTTTATGCCGGATTGAATTAAGCTTCTAGAAAATCTTTTAGATTCGGCCGCGGGAGGCACTTTTATGGAAATCACTTTAGGAGAAGCTACTAAACTCCTAGATAATATTATGGTTAATTATTCTCAATGGCACACTGAAAGATCTACTAATAAAAAAGTGCATGCGATAGAAGAAATTAATGTTTTGAGTGGAAAGATGGATGAACTTATGAAATTATTTGCTACTAAGAGTGTTTCTTCTGATCCTAATGATATGCCTTTGTCTACTTTGATTGAGAATAATAATGAACCTATGGATGTGAATTTTGTTGGTAGGAATAATTTTGGTAACAACGCGTATAGAGGAAACTTTAATCCTAGGCCTTATCCTAGTAATTCCTCTAATAATTATGGTAATTCCTACAACAATTCTTATGGAAAGTTTAATAAGATGCCTTCTGAATTTGAGACTAGTGTTAAGGAATTTATGAATTCGCAAAAGAATTTCAATGCTTTGCTTGAAGAAAAATTGCTTAAAGTGGATGAATTGGCTAGGAATGTTGATAGAATTTCTCTTGATGTTGATTCTTTAAAACTTAGATCTATTCCTCCTAAGCATTATATCAATGAGTCTCTCAAAGCCATGAGAATTTCCATCGATGAGTGCAAAGAAAGAACCGCTAGGATGCGTGCTAAGAAAGATTGCTTTGTGAAAGCGTGTTCTTCTAGTTTATATGAAAATAAAGATGAAGATCTAAAAGTTATTGATGTGTCCCCTATTAAATCTTTGTTTTGCAACATGAATCTTGATAATGAAGGCGTTCCAAAAATTCAGAGTTTTTAGATCTTGATGCTAAAATTGATAAAGTGGGATTGAAGAGATCAAAACATTAGATATTAATGAACCCACTATTTTGGATTTCAAGGAATTTAATTATATAATTGCTCTTTGATAGATTGTATTTCCTTGTTGCAATCCGTGCTAAATTCTCCTCATGCTTATAGTCAAAATAAAGCCTTTACCAAACATATCATTGATGCTTTGATGCAATCTTATGAAGAAAAACTTGAGTTGGAAGTTTCTATCCCTAGAAAACTTTATGATGAATGGGAACCTACTATTAAAATTAAAATTAAAGATCATGAATGCTATGCTTTGTGTGATTTGGGTGCTAGTGTTTCCACGATTCCATAAACTTTATGTGATTTATTAGGTTTCCGTGAATTTGATGATTGCTCTTTAAACTTGCACCTTGCGGATTCCACTATTAAGAAACCCACGGGTAGAATTAATGATGTTCTTATTGTTGCAAATAGGAACTATGTGCCCGTAGACTTTATTGTTCTTAACATAGATTGCAATCCTTCATGTCCTATTATTCTTGGTAGACCTTTCCTTAGAATGATTGGTGCAATTATTGATATGAAGGAAGGAAATATTAGATTCCAATTTCCGTTAAGAAAAGGCATGGAACACTTCCCTAGAAAGAAAATAAAATTACCTTATGAATCTATTATGAAAGCCACTTATGGATTGCCTACCAAAGATGGCAATACCTAGATCTATCCTTACTTTTATGCCTAGCTAGGGGCGTTAAACGATAACGCTTGTTGGGAGGCAACCCAATTTTATTTTTAGTATTTTTGCTTTTTGCTTCTGTTTAGGAATAAATCTTTGATCTAGCCTCTGGTTAGATGTGTTTTTATGTTTTAATTAGTGTTTGTGCCAAGTTTAACCTATAGGATCTTCTTGGATGATAGTTATTTGATATTGCTGTAAATTGCAGAAACTTTCTGTTCACGAAAATAATTGTTAAAAATCACCAGAACGTGAAAAAATATTGATTCCAATTGCTGCTGATCAATAAACAAATTTTCTAGGTCTTCCTATTTTGGCTGAATTTTTGGAGTTCCATAAGTATGCGTTAGTTACAGATTACTACAGACTGTTCTGTTTTTGATAGATTCTGTTTTTCGTGTGTTTGCTTATTTTGATGAATCTATGGCTAGTAAAATAGTTTATAAACCATAGAGAAGTTGGAATACAGTAGGTTTAACACCAATATAAATAAATAATGAGTTCATTACAGTACCTTGAAGTGGTGTTTTGTTTTCTTTCGCTAACGGAACTCACGAGATTTTCTGTTAAGTTTTGTGTTGTGAAGTTTTCAAGTTTTGGGTGAAAGATTTGATGGATTATGGAACAAGGAGTGGCAAGAGCCTAAGCTTGGGGGTGCCCATGGCACCCCAAGATAATCTAAGGACACCAAAAAGACAAAGCTTGGGGATGCCCCGGTAGGCATCCCCTCTTTCGTCTACTTCCATCGGTAACTTTACTTGGAGCTATATTTTTATTCACCACATAATATGTGTTTTGCTTGGAGCGTCTTGTGTTATTTGAGTCTTTGTTTGTTAGTTTGCCACAATCATCCTTGCTGTACACACCTTTTGAGAGAGACACACATGATTCGGAAATTATTAGAATACTCTATGTGCTTCACTTATATCTTTTGAGTTATATAGTTTTTGCTCTAGTGCTTCACTTATATCTTTTAGAGCACGGTGGTGGATTTTTTTATAGAAACTATTGTTCTCTCATGCTTCACTTAGATTATTTTGAGAGTCCTACAAAACAGCATGGTAGTTTGCTTTAACAATAATAGGCATTCAAGATTAGTAAACAAAAAAGAAAATTCTTATAAGTGTGTTGAATACTATGAGAAGTTTGATGCTTGATAATTGTTTTGAGATATGAAGATGGTGATATTAGAGTCATGCTAGTTGAGTAGTTGTGAATTTGAGAAATACTTGTGTTAAAAGTTTGTGATTCCCGTAGCATGCACGTATGGTGAACCGTTATGTGATGAAGTCGGAGCATGATTTATTTATTGATTGTCCTCCTTATGAGTGGCAGTCGGGGACGAGCGATGGTCTTTTCCTACCAATCTATCCCCCTAGGAGCATGCGCGTAATACTTTGTTTGATAACTTGTAGATTTTTGCAATAAGTATATGAGTTCTTTATGACTAATGTTGAGTCCATGGATTATACGCACTTTTCCTCCTTCCACCATTGCTAGCCTCTCTAATACCGTGCACTTTTCGCCGGTATCATACACCCACCATATACCTTCCTCAAAACAGCCACCATACCTACCTATTATGGCATTTCCATAGCCATTCCGAGATATATTGCCATGCAACTTACCACCGTTCCGTTTACTATGACACGCTCCATCATTGTCATATTGCTTTGCATGATCATGTAGTTGACATTGTATTTGTGGCAAAGCCACCGTTCATAATTCTTTCATACATGTCACTCTTGATTCATTGCATATCCCGGTACACCGCCGGAGGCATTCACATAGAGTCATATTTTGTTCTAAGTATTGAGTTGTAATTGTTGGGTTGTAAGAAAATAAAGTGTGATGATCATCATTTCTAGAGCATTGTCCCAAGTGAGGAAAGGATGATGGAGACTATGATTCCCCCACAAGTTGGGATGAGACTCCGGACTAAAAAAAAGAGGCCATAAAAAAAGGCCCAAATAAAAAAATGAGAGAAAAAGAGAGAAGGGACAATGCTACTATACTTTTTCCACACTTGTGCTTCAAAGGCACCATTATCTTCATGATAGAGAGTCTCCTATGATATCACTTTCATATACTAGTGGGAATTTTTCATTATAGAACTTGGCTTGTATATTCCAATGATGGGCTTCCTCAAAATGCCCTAGGTCTTCGTGAGCAAGCGAGTTGGATGCACACCCACTTAGTTTCTTTTGTTGAGCTTTCATATACTTATAGCTCTAGTGCATCCGTTGCATGGCAATCCCTACTCACTCACATTGATATCTATTGATGGGCATCTCCATAGCCCGTTGATACGCCTAGTTGATGTGAGACTATCTTCTCCTTTTTTTCTCCACACCCACCATTCTATTCCACATATAGTGCTATATCCATGGCTCACGCTCATGTATTGCGTGAAGATTGAAAAAGTTTGAGAATGTCAAAAGTATGAAACAATTGCTTGGCTTGTCATCGGGGTTGTGCATGATTTAAATATTTTGTGTGGTGAAGATAGAGCATAGCCAGACTATATGATTTTGTAGGGATAACTTTCTTTGGCCATGTTATTTTGAGAAGACATAATTGCTTAGTTAGTATGCTTGAACTATTATTATTTTTATGTCAATATTAAACTTTTGTCTTGAATCTTTCGGATCTGAATATTCATACCACAATTAAGAAGAATTACATTGAAATTATGCCAAGTAGCATTCCACATCAAAAATTCTATTTTTATCATTTACCTACTCGAGGACGAGCAGGAATTAAGCTTGGGGATGCTTGATACGTCTCCAACGTATCTATAATTTTTGATTGTGCCATGCTATATTATATTCTGTTTTCGACATTATTGGGCTTTATTATACACTTTTATATTATTTTTGGGACTAACCTATTAACCGGAGGCCCAACCCAGAATTGCTGTTTTTTTGCCTATTTCAGAGTTTCACAGAAAAAGAATATCAAACGGAGTCCAAATGGAATGAAACCTTTGGGAACGTGATTTTCGGAACGAACGTGATCCAAAGGACTTGGACCCTACGTCAAGACATCAACCAGGAGGGCACGAGGTAGGGGGGCGCGCCCTCCACCCTCGTGGGCCCCCTGTTGCTCCACCGACGTACTCCTTCCTCCTATATATACCTACGTACCCCCAAACTACCAGATACGGAGCCAAAAACCTAATTCCACCGCCGCAACCTTCTGTACCCGTGAGATCCCATCTTGGGGCCTGTTCCGGAGCTCCGCCGGAGGGGGCATCGATCACGGAGGGCTTCTACATCAACACCATAGCCTCTCCAATGATGTGTGAGTAGTTTACCTCAGACCTTCGGGTCCATAGTGTTGGGGATCGTAGCAGAATTTTAAAATTTTCCTACGCTCACCAAGATCCATCTATGGAGTATACTAGCAACGAGGGGAAAGGAGTGCATCTACATACCCTTGTAGATCGCGAGCGGAAGCGTTCCAATGAACGAGGTTGATGGAGTCGTACTCGCCGTGATCCAAATCACCGATGACCGAGTGCCGAACGGACGGCACCTCCGCGTTCAACACATGTACGGAGTAGCGACGTCTCCTCCTTCTTGATCCAGCAAGGGGTAAGGAGAGGTTGATGGAGATCCAGCAGCACGACGGCGTGGTGGTGGATGTAGCGGGATCTCGGCAGGGCTTCGCCGAGCTTCTGCGAGAGGGAGAGGTGTTGCAGGGGAGGAGGGAGGCGCCAAAGGCTGTAGTACTGCTGCCCTCCCTCCCCCCTTTTATATAGGCCCCCTGGGAGGGGGGGCGCCGGCCAAGACCCATCTACATGGGGGGGCGGCGGCCAGGGGGGAGACTTGCCCCCCAAGGCAAGTGGGGCGCCCCCCCACCCTAGGGTTTCCAACCCTAGGCGCAGGGGGGCCCATGTGGGGCGCCCCAGCCCACTAAGGGCTGGTTCCCTTCCCACTTCAGCCCATGGGGCCCTCCGGGATAGGTGGCCCCACCCAGTGGACCCCCGGGACCCTTCCGGTGGTCCCGGTACAATACCGGTGACCCCCGAAACTTTCCCGGTGGCCGAAACTTGACTTCCTATATATAATTCTTCACCTCCGGACCATTCCGGAACTCCTCGTGACGTCCGGGATCTCATCCGGGACTCCGAACAACTTTCGGGTTTCCGCATACTCATATCTCTACAACCCTAGCGTCACCGAACCTTAAGTGTGTAGACCCTACGGGTTCGGGAGATATGCAGACATGACCGAGACGCCTCTCCGGTCAATAACCAACAGCGGGATCTGGATACCCATGTTGGCTCCCACATGTTCCACGATGATCTCATCGGATGAACCACGATGTCGAGGATTCAATCAATCCCGTATACAATTCCCTTTGTCAATCGGTATGTTACTTGCCCGAGATTCGATCGTCGGTATCCCAATACCTTGTTCAATCTCGTTACCGGCAAGTCTCTTTACTCGTACCGCAATGCATGATCCGTGACTAACTCCTTAGCCACATTGAGCTCATTATGATGATGCATTACCGAGTGGGCCCAGAGATACCTCTCCGTCATACGGAGTGACAAATCCCAGTCTCGATCCGTGCCAACCCAACAGACACTTTCGGAGATACCCGTAGTGTACCTTTATAGTCACCCAGTTACGTTGTGACGTTTGGCACACCCAAAGTACTCCTACGGTATCCGGGAGTTGCACGATCTCATGGTCTAAGGAGAAGATACTTGACATTGGAAAAGCTCTAGCAAACGAACTACACGATCTTTGAGCTATGCTTAGGATTGGGTCTTGTCCATCACATCATTCTCCTAATGATGTGATCCCGTTATCAATGACATCCAATGTCCATAGTCAGGAAACCATGACTATCTGTTGATCAACGAGCTAGTAAACTAGAGGCTTACTAGGGACACGTTGTGGTCTATGTATTCACACATGTATTACGATTTCCCGATAACACAATTATAGCATGAACAATAGACAATTACCATGAACAAAGAAATATAATAATAACCATTTATTATTGCCTCTAGGGCATATTTCCAACACATAGTTATTAGCTAGATGGCTTCTTCTCTCTTTTTGGATCTCAATACAATGTTCTCCCCTCTCTTGTGGAGATCTATTCGATGTAATCTTCTTTTGTGGTGTGTTTGTTGAGACCGATGAATTGTGGGTTTATGATCAAGTTTATCTATGAACAATATTTGAATCTTCTCTGAATTCTTTTATGTATGATTGGTTATCTTTGCAAGTCTCTTCGAATTATCAGTTTGGTTTGGCCTACTAGATTGATCTTTCTTGCAATGGGAGAAGTGCTTAGCTTTGGGTTCAATCTTGCGGTGTCCTTTCCCAGTGACAGTAGGGGCAGCAAGGCACGTATTGTATTGTTGCCATCAAGGATAACAAGATGGGGTTTATATCATATTGCATGAGTTTATCCCTCTACATCATGTCATCTTGCTTAAAGCATTACTCTGTTCTTTTGAACTTAATACTCTAGATGCATGCTGGATAGCGGTCGATGTGTGGAGTAATAGTAGTAGATGCAGGCAGGAGTCGGTCTACTTGTCTCGGACGTGAAGCCTATATACATGATCATACCTAGATATTCTCATAACTATGCTCAAATTTGTCAATTTCTCAACAGTAATTTGTTCACCCACCGTAAATACTTATGCTCTCGAGAGAAGCCACTAGTGAAACCTATGGCCCCCGGGTCTATTTTCCATCATATTAATCTCCCAACAAAAGCTATTTCTAGCACCGTTTTTATTTTGTTTTCTTTACTTTGCATCTTTATTATAAAAATACCAAAAATATTATCTTATCATATCTATCAGATCTCACTCTCGTAAGTGACCGTGTAGGGATTGACAACCCCTTATCGCGTTGGTTGCGAGGATTTATTTGTTTGTGTAGGTGCGAGGGACTCGTGCGTGGCCTCCTACTGGATTGATACCTTGGTTCTCAGAAACTGAGGGAAATACTTATGCTACTTTGCTGCATCACCCTTTCCTCTTCAAGGGAAAACCAACGCAGTGCTCAAGAGGTAGCAAGGGGGAGGGGGCGGCCGGAGGAGGAGGGGGAGGGGCCGGCCGGAGGAGGAGGAGGAGGAGGAGGAGGGAGGGGCGGTGGGAGGAGGGCTACCGGCGGAGGAGGGAGGAGGGGGCGGACGGAGGAGGAGGGGGAGGGGCCGGCCGGAGGAGGAGGAGGGAGGGGCGGTGGGAGGAGGGCTGCCGGCGGAGGAGGAAGGAGGGAGGAGGGGCGGCCGGAGGAGGAGGGAGGAGGGGGCGGTGGGAGGAGGAGGGAGGAGGGTGCGGTGGGAGGAGGAGGGAGGAGGGCGCGGTACGTGGAGGAGGAGGGAGGGAAGGAGGGAGTACCTCGGTGGAGGACGGACGACGACAGCGGCGGCGGCGGACGACGGGTATCGGCGCGGGCAAGAGTGAGAGAGGGTCGGCCACGTGGGGAGGATAAGGTAGGGTTAGTAGTAGTGTGGGTGCGAGAAAAGCGCTACAGCTAAGGAGAATAGCAGTAGCGCTGGGTGAGGATACGCGCTACTACTAAGTTGGGCTAGCCCTGTGCGCCCAGTTCAAACATAGCAGCAGCGCTTTTTGCTAGTACGCGCTACTGCTAAAGTTATAGCAGTAGCGCATGATTTTGTCCAGTGCTACTGCTAAGATGTTGTGTATAAAGTTTTCCCTAGTAGTGTAGTTATAGAAACTAGTAGAATTATTGTAGCTACAATGGTGAATATTGTGTGTCTCTCGGTGTAACCTTATAATACTTAGAACCCAATGATAATAAGTAACTAGGAGTTGACTTGATCAAATCTTACTATAGATAGCAAGGGAAAATATGATATTAATATGTGTTACCAAACAATGCCTACATTTGAACCAACCCCCACCTGCTGGGGTGGGGAGTACGAGCGGGCAGTAGCAACAGGAACTGTTCATCCATAGTGAACCAACCGGCTATGTCAACTCACCACATATCGCACAAGGGGCTCGATCGATGCAAGTCTCGACTCCATCTACTAAGTACCGCGTGTGCGGCACGGGCATTGTTCATCAAGAGGCAACAAACCGGCTAGGTCGGTCAACTCATGTCTCGCGCGGGTGCTCGATGCAACACATCGATCGATCGGGTTCAGTAAGCCGCGAAGGGGATCAATCACTCGTGCCCAGTTATAGCAGCGAAGGGATCGATTGGGTTCAGTTAGCAGCGAAAGAATCACTCGGGTTCAGTTAGCAACGAAGGGATTGATCGCTCGTGTTCAGTATAGTGGGATCGATCACTCGTGTTCAATGCATAGTGCGAGGGATCAATCAATCGCTCGGGTTCAGGAATTGAACGCCTCAGTCGGGTTCAGTTAGCGAACACGGCTCACACACGCGCGCGCGTACGAGAGAAACGCGCAAACCACTACATCGCTCGGCCCTGACCACCCACTATATACTGGGAACTCCCGAAAATTTCCTCGCCCTCACTTCTACCACAAATTTTTACGTCATGGACGACCCAAAGAATGTCATGAAGGTGCGCCTCTGGCCCGCCTAGGACGAAATCCCATTTTCTGTCATAATTTTTTGTCATAGAAGTAGGAGCCCACCACATCTATGATGATGTGTGTTTTTGTCACAATTATAGTCATGGAATTGTCACATCCATGACAGAAAAATAATGTCATGGAAGTGTCTTTCTTTGTAGTGGTAGGACATAAGGCTTTTTACCCATCCTGGGACCGGCCTGAACCTGAGTTAAACCACCATGTCACCTTGATCACTGATGAGACCCCTCCAGAGATACTACCCCTCTACTTTTTTCCATGACTATGAGTACATCGTAAGATCAGTGATCCATTAATCTTTGACAATTCGCGCCCACCATGGGAGCCACATGGAGCAAGTCCATGACGATGACGCCAACTCCCCTGACCTTGACCACCTTTGTCTTTATGTGAAAGGGTTTGTAATTGAACTTCAGCCTCAATCATGAGAAAGTGGTTGCAAGCAGCAAGTCGCTAGGGGGCTTGCCACCTTGGACCTGGGGGAAATCAACCCCATATCCCGTATTGAGCTCTTTTATGGCTCTGATGAACCTTTCTCCTGGACGGTCTTCCTGGTGAAAAAGGCTAAATGTGGGAAGTAGGGGAGAGGCAATAAGAAGAAATGATCAAGGCTATACTTGTTAAAAGGGGCAATGGCAGCCAAAAATGGGATGTTGTCTTTGGAGGCGAACTCGAACACATTAGATGAGGAGGCCCAACTAGAGAAAGAGCGACGGGAAGTCATCAAGGCCCTGATGTTCAGCTTGATGATGCGCTAGAAGGGAAAATCCCCTTCCCTAGAGGGGATCTAGAATCTTGGCCCTCCATACCATCGTTGAAAGCAAAGTTGAACGGAGCATGTGATCATGTCACTAAGGACCACTAACACCCCCAACTTTGATATGTGAGGAAGTTTGGTGAATGTCCAAGCCTCTTACAAAAATCCTTATGGGGAAGGAGCGGGTCTCGTCTCGAACCTAGCGCGTCTGTGGGCCAGAGCTCCAATTTGAGTGGCATGTTGAATAGCCGAAGAAGCTGCCAATCATCCTCATCCTCACACCGGTCCTGACAAATATCCAGCTACTCCAAGTCCTCCCCGGCGAGATCGCATCCTGAGCCGACGAATTGAAGGTTGTCTGGCCTTGGCACAAGAACTTTGAGCCACTCCTTGGTTGAAGCGCTTCCTAGTCCGCCACATTGAGCATTTTGATGAGGCCATGTATTGAAGGAAATATGCCCTAGAGGCAATAATAAAGTATTATTTATTTCCTTATATCATGATAAATGTTTATTATTCATGCTAGAATTGTATTAACCGGAAACATAATACATGTGTGAATACATAGACAAAGAGAGTGTCACTAGTATGCCTCTACTTGACTAGCTCGTTAATCAAAGATGGTTATGTTTCCTAGCCATAGACATGAGTTGTCATTTGATTAACGGGATCACCTCATTAGGAGAATGACGTGATTGACTTGACCCATTCCGTTAGCTTAGCACTCGATCGTTTAGTATGTTGCTATTGCTTTCTTCATGACTTATACATGTTCCTATGACTATGAGATTATGCAACTCCCGTTTACCGGAGGAACACTTTGTGTGCTACCAAACATCACAACGTAACTGGGTGATTATAAAGGTGCTCTACAGGTGTCTCCAAAGGTACTTGTTGGGTTGGCGTATTTCGAGATTAGGATTTGTCACTCCGATTGTCGGAGAGGTATCTCTGGCCCCCCTCGGTAATGCACATCACTATAAGCCTTGCAAGCATTGTAACTAATGAGTTAGTTGCGGGATGATGTATTACGGAACGAGTAAAGAGACTTGCCGGTAACGAGATTGAACTAGGTATCGAGATACCGACGATCGAATCTCGGGCAAGTAACATACCGATGACAAAGGGAACAACGTATGTTGTTATGCGGTCTGACCGATAAAGATCTTCGTAGAATATGTGGGAACCAATATGAGCATCCAGGTTCCGCTATTGGTTATTGACCGGAGAGGTGTCTCGGTCATGTCTACATAGTTCTCGAACCCGTAGGGTCTGCACGCTTAAAGTTACGATGACAGTTATATTATGAGTTTATATGTTTTGATGTACCGAAGGTTGTTCGGAGTCCTGGATGTGATCATGGACATGACGAGGAGTCTCGAAATGGTCGAGACATAAAGATTGATATATTGGACGACTATATTCGGACACCGGAAGTGTTCCGGAGAAGTTTCGGATAAAACCGGAGTGCCGGAGGGGTTACCGGAACCCCCCGGGGAAGTATTGGGCCTTAGTGGGCCTGAGGGGAGAGAGAGGGCAGCAGCCAGGAGGTGGCGCGCCCCCTCCCATGAGGAGTCCGAATTGGACTAGGGGAGGGGGGCGCGGCCCCTCTTTCCCTCTCCCTCTCCCTCTCTTTCCTTCCCCCTCTCTCTTCCTAGTTGGACTAGGAAAGGGGAGTCCTACTCCTACTAGGAGGAGGACTCCCCCCCTCTCCTTGGCGCGCCCCAAGGGCAGCCGACCTCCCCCCTTGCTCCTTTATATACGGGGGCAGGGGGCACCTCTAGACACACAATTGATATACGATATTTTAGCCGTGTGCGGTGCCCCCCTCCACCATATTACACCTCGATAATATCATTGCGGAGCTTAGGCGAAGCCCTGCGTCGGTAGAACATCATCATCGTCACCACGCCGTCATGCTGACGAAACACTCGGCTGGATCGGAGTTCGAGGGACGTCATCGAGCTGAACGTGTGCTGAACTCGGAGGTGCCGTGCGTTCGGTACTTGATCGGTCGGATCGTGAAGACGTACGACTACATCAACCGCGCTGTGATAACGCTTCCGCTTTCGGTCTACGAGGGTACGTGGACAACACTCTCCCCTCTCGTTGCTATGCATCACCATGATCTTGCGTGTGCGTAGGAATTTTTTTGAAATTACTACGTTCCCCAACAGTGGCATCCGAGCCTGGTTTTATGCGTTGATGTTATGCACGAGTAGAACACAAGTGAGTTGTGGGCGATATAAGTCATACTGCTTACCAGCATGTCATACTTTGGTTCGGTGGTATTGTGAGATGAAGTGGCCCGGACCGACATTACGCGTACGCTTACGCGAGACTGGTTTCACCGTTGAGAGCACTCGTTGCTTAAAGGTGACTGGCGGGTGTCTGTCTCTCTCACTTTAGTTGAACCGAGTGTGGCTACGCCCGGTCCTTGCGAAGGTTAAAACAGCACCAACTTGACAAACTATCGTTGTGGTTTTGATGCGTAGGTAAGAACGGTTCTTGCTAAGCCCGTAGCAGCCACGTAAAACTTGCAACAACAAAGTAGAGGACGTCTAACTTGTTTTTGCAGGGCATGTTGTGATGTGATATGGTCAAGACATGATGCTATATTTTATTGTATGAGATGATCATGTTTTGTAACCGAGTTATCGGCAACTGGCAGGAGCCATATGGTTGTCGCTTTATTGTATGCAATGCAATCGCCATGTAATTGTTTTACTTTATCACTAAGCGGTAGCGATAGTCGTAAAAGCAATAAGTTGGCGAGACGACAACGATACTACGATGGAGATCAAGGTGTCGCGCCGGTGACGATGGTGATCATGACGGTGCTTCGGAGATGGAGATCACAAGCACAAGATGATGATGGCCATATCATATCACTTATATTGATTGCATGTGATGTTAATCTTTTATGCATCTTATCTTGCTTTGATTGACGGTAGCATTATAAGATGATCTCTCACTAAAATTTCAAGATAAAAGTGTTCTCCCTGAGTATGCACCGTTGCAAAAGTTCTTCGTGCTGAGACACCACGTGATGATCGGGTGTGATAGGCTCTACGTTCAAATACAACGGGTGCAAAACAGTTGCACACGCGGAATACTCAGGGTAAACTTGACGAGCCTAGCATATGCAGATATGGCCTCGGGACACGGAGACCGAAAGGTCGAGCGTGAATCATATAGTAGATATGATCAACATAGTGATGTTCACCATTGAAACTACTCCATCTCACGTGATGATCGGACATGGTTTAGTTGATTTGGATCACGTAATCACTTAGATGATGAGAGGGATGTCTATCTAAGTGGGAGTTCTTAAGTAATATGATTAATTGAACTTGAAATTATCATGAACTTAGTACCTGATAGTATCTTGCTTGTCTATGTTAATTGTAGATAAATGGCCCGTGCTGTTGTTCCGTTGAATTTTAATGCGTTCCTTGAGAAAGCAAAGTTGAAAGATGATGGTAGCAATTACACGGACTGGGTCCGTAACTTGAGGATTATCCTCATTGCTGCACAGAAGAATTACGTCCTGGAAGCACCGCTAGGTGCCAGGCCTCCTGCAAGAGCAACACCAGAAGTTATGAACGTCTGGCAGAGCAAAGCTGATGACTACTCAATAGTTCAGTGTGCCATGCTTTACGGCTTAGAACCGGGTCTTCAACGACGTTTTGAACGTCATGGAGCATATGAGATGTTCCAGGAGTTGAAGTTAATATTTCAAGCAAATGCCCGGATTGAGAGATATGAAGTCTCCAATAAGTTCTACAGCTGCAAGATGGAAGAGAATAGTTCTGTCAGTGAGCATATACTCAAAATGTCTGGGTATAATAATCACTTGATTCAACTGGGAGTTAATCTTCCGGATGATAGCGTCATTGACAGAATTCTTCAATCACTGCCACCAAGCTACAAGAGCTTCGTGATGAACTATAACATGCAAGGGATGGATAAGACAATTCCCGAGCTCTTCGCAATGCTAAAGGCAGCGGAGGTAGAAATCAAAAAGGAGCATCAAGTGTTGATGGTCAGTAAAACCACTAGTTTCAAGAAAAAGGGCAAAGGGAAGAAGAAGGGGAACTTCAAGAAGAACAGCAAGCAAGTTGCTGTTCAGGAGAAGAAATCCAAGTCTGGACCTAAGCCTGAAACTGAGTGCTTCTACTGCAAGCAGACTGGTCACTGGAAGCGGAACTGCCCCAAGTATTTGGCGGATAAGAAGGATGGCAAGGTTAACAAAGGTATATGTGATATACATGTTATTGATGTGTACCTTACTAATGCTCGCAGTAGCACCTGGGTATTTGATACTGGTTCTGTTGCTAATATTTGCAACTCGAAACAGGGGCTACGGATTGAGCGAAGATTGGCTAAGGACGAGGTGACGATGCGCGTGGGAAATGGTTCCAAAGTCGATGTGATCGCCGTCGGCACGCTACCTCTACATCTACCTTCGGGAT
Organism: Triticum aestivum; assembly: GCF_018294505.1. Classification (NCBI taxonomy): domain Eukaryota; kingdom Viridiplantae; phylum Streptophyta; class Magnoliopsida; order Poales; family Poaceae; genus Triticum; species Triticum aestivum. The sequence goes on along the minus strand of NC_057811.1, from coordinate 164,582,094 downwards.
TAGTATTAGACCTAAATAATTGTTATTTGGTGACAGCGTTGAGCATGAACATTATATCTGGATCTTGTTTGATGCGAGACGGTTATTCATTTAAATCAGAGAATAATGGTTGTTCTATTTATATGAATAATATCTTTTATGGTCATGCACCCTTGAAGAGTGGTCTATTTTTAATGAATCTCGATAGTAGTGACACACATATTCATAATGTTGAAGCCAAAAGATGCAGAGTTGATAATGACAGTGCAACTTATTTGTGGCACTGCCGTTTAGGTCATATCGGTGTAAAGCGCATGAAGAAACTCCATACTGATGGACTTTTGGAATCACTTGATTATGAATCACTTGGTACTTGCGAACCGTGCCTCATGGGCAAGATGACTAAAACACCGTTCTCCGGAACTATGGAGAGAGCAACAGATTTATTGGAAATCATACATACAGATGTATGTGGTCCGATGAATATTGAGGCTCGTGGCGGATATCGTTATTTTCTCACCTTCACAGATGATTTGAGCAGATATGGGTATATCTACTTAATGAAACATAAGTCTGAAACATTTGAAAAGTTCAAAGAATTTCAGAGTGAAGTTGAAAATCATCGTAACAAGAAAATAAAGTTTCTACGATCAGATCGTGGAGGAGAATATTTGAGTTACGAGTTTGGCCTACATTTGAAACAATGCGGAATAGTTTCGCAACTCACGCCACCCGGAACACCACAGCGTAATGGTGTGTCCGAACGTCGTAATCGTACTTTATTAGATATGGTGCGATCTATGATGTCTCTTACTGATTTACCGCTATCGTTTTGGGGTTATGCTTTAGAGACGGCTGCATTCACTCTAAATAGGACACCATCGAAATCCGTTGAGACGACGCCTTATGAACTATGGTTTGGCAAGAAACCAAAGTTGTCGTATCTTAAAGTTTGGGGTTGCGATGCTTATGTGAAGAAACTTCAACCTGATAAGCTCGAACCAAAATCGGAGAAATGTGTCTTCATAGGATACCCAAAGGAGACTGTTGGGTACACCTTCTATCACAGATCCGAAGGCAAGATATTCGTTGCTAAGAATGGATCCTTTCTAGAGAAGGAGTTTCTCTCGAAAGAAGTGAGTGGGAGGAAAGTAGAACTTGACGAGGTAACTGTACCTGCTCCCTTATTGGAAAGTAGATCATCACAGAAATCAGTTTCTGCGACACCTACACCAATTAGTGAGGAAGTTAATGATAATGATCATGAAACTTCAGATCAAGTTATTACTGAACCTCGTAGGTCAACTAGATTAAGATCCGCACCAGAGTGGTACGGTAATCCTGTTCTGGAGGTTATGTTACTAGACCATGACGAACCTACGAACTATGAAGAAGCGATGGTGAGCCCAGATTCCGCAAAATGGCTTGAAGCCATGAAATCCGAGATGGGATCCATGTATGAGAACAAAGTATGGACTTTGGTTGACTTGCCCGATGGTCGGCAAGCCATTGAAAATAAATGGATCTTCAAGAAGAAGACTGACGCTGATGGTAATGTTACTGTCTATAAAGCTCGACTTGTTGCGAAAGGTTTTCGACAAGTTCAAGGGATTGACTACGATGAGACCTTCTCACCCGTAGCGATGCTTAAGTCTGTCCGAATCATGTTAGCAATTGCCGCATTTTATGATTATGAAATTTGGCAAATGGATGTAAAAACTGCATTCCTGAATGGTTTTCTGGAAGAAGAGTTGTATATGATGCAACCGGAAGGTTTTGTCGATCCAAAGGGAGCTAACAAAGTGTGCAAGCTCCAGCGATCCATTTATGGACTGGTGCAAGCCTCTCGGAGTTGGAATAAACGCTTTGATAGTGTGATCAAAGCATTTGGTTTTATACAGACTTTTGGAGAAGCCTGTATTTACAAGAAAGTGAGTGGGAGCTCAGTAGCATTTCTGATATTATATGTGGATGACATATTGCTGATTGGAAATGATATAGAATTTCTGGATAGCATAAAGGGATACTTGAATAAGAGTTTTTCAATGAAAGACCTCGGTGAAGCTGCATATATATTAGGCATTAAGATCTATAGAGATAGATCAAGACGCTTAATTGGACTTTCACAAAGCACATACCTTGACAAAGTTTTGAAGAAGTTCAAAATGGATCAAGCAAAGAAAGGGTTCTTGCCTGTACTACAAGGTGTGAGATTGAGTAAGACTCAATGCCCGACCACTGCAGAAGATAGAGAGAAGATGAAAGATGTTCCCTATGCTTCAGCCATAGGCTCTATCATGTATGCAATGCTGTGTACCAGACCTGATGTGTGCCTTGCTATAAGTTTAGCAGGGAGGTACCAAAGTAATCCAGGAGTGGATCACTGGACAACGGTCAAGAACATCCTGAAATACCTGAAAAGGACTAAGGATATGTTTCTCGTTTATGGAGGTGACAAAGAGCTCATCGTAAAGGTTACGTTGATGCAAGCTTTGACACTGATCCGGACGATTCTAAATCGCAAACCGGATACGTATTTACATTGAACGGTGGAGCTGTCAGTTGGTGCAGTTCCAAGCAAAGTGTCGTGGCGGGATCTACGTGTGAAGCGGAGTACATAGCTGCTTCGGAAGCAGCAAATGAAGGAGTCTGATGAAGGAGTTCATATCCGATCTAGGTGTCATACCTAGTGCATCGGGGCCAATGAAAATCTTTTGTGACAATACTGGTGCAATTGCCTTAGCAAAGGAATCCAGATTTCACAAGAGAACCAAGCACATCAAAAGACGCTTCAATTCCATCCGGGATTTAGTCCAGGTGGGAGACATAGAAATTTGCAAGATACATACGGATCTGAATGTTGCAGACCCGTTGACTAAGCCTCTTCCACGAGCAAAACATGATCAGCACCAAGACTCCATGGGTGTAAGAATCATTACTGTGTAATCTAGATTATTGACTCTAGTGCAAGTGGGAGACTGAAGGAAATATGCCCTAGAGGCAATAATAAAGTATTATTTATTTCCTTATATCATGATAAATGTTTATTATTCATGCTAGAATTGTATTAACCGGAAACATAATACATGTGTGAATACATAGACAAACAGAGTGTCACTAGTATGCCTCTACTTGACTAGCTCGTTAATCAAAGATGGTTATGTTTCCTAGCCATAGACATGAGTTGTCATTTGATTAACGGGATCACCTCATTAGGAGAATGACGTGATTGACTTGACCCATTCCGTTAGCTTAGCACTCGATCGTTTAGTATGTTGCTATTGCTTTCTTCATGACTTATACATGTTCCTATGACTATGAGATTATGCAACTCCCGTTTACCGGAGGAACACTTTGTCTGCTACCAAACGTCACAACATAACTGGGTGATTATAAAGGTGCTCTACAGGTGTCTCCAAAGGTACTTGTTGGGTTGGCGTATTTCGAGATTAGGATTTGTCACTCCGATTGTCGGAGAGGTATCTCTGGGCCCCCTCGGTAATGCACATCACTATAAGCCTTGCAAGCATTGTAACTAATGAGTTAGTTGTGGGATGATGTATTACGGAACGAGTAAAGAGACTTGCCGGTAACGAGATTGAACTAGGTATCGAGATACCGACGATCGAATCTCGGGCAAAGTAACATATCGATGACAAAGGGAACAACGTATTTTGTTATGCGGTCTGACCGATAAAGATCTTCGTAGAATATGTGGGAACCAATATGAGCATCCAGGTTCCGCTATTGGTTATTGACCGGAGAGGTGTCTCGGTCATGTCTACATAGTTCTCGAACCCATAGGGCCCGCACGCTTAAAGTTACGATGACAGTTATATTATGAGTTTATATGTTTTGATGTACCGAAGGTTGTTCGGAGTCCCGGATGTGATCATGGACATGACGAGGAGTCTCGAAATGGTCGAGACATAAAGATTGATATATTGGACGACTATATTCGGACACCGGAAGTGTTCCGGAGAAGTTTCGGATAAAACCGGAGTGCCGGAGGGGTTACCGGAACCCCCCGGGGAAGTATTGGGCCTTAGTGGGCCTGAGGGGAGAGAGAGGGCAGCAGCTAGGAGGTGGCGCGCCCCCTCCCATGAGGAGTCCGAATTGGACTAGGGGAGGGGGGCGCGGCCCCTCTTTCCCTCTCCCTCTCTTTCCTTCCCCCCCTCTCTTCCTAGTTGGACTAGGAAAGGGGAGTCCTACTCCTACTAGGAGGAGGACTCCCCCCCTCTCCTTGGCGCGCCCCAAGGGCAGCCGGCCTCCCCCCTTGCTCCTTTATATACGGGGGCAGGGGGCACCTCTAGACACACAATTGATATACGATATTTTAGCCGTGTGCGGTGCCCCCCTCCACCATATTACACCTCGATAATATCGTTGCGGAGCTTAGGCGAAGCCCTGCGTCGGTAGAACATCATCATCGTCACCACGCCGTCGTGCTGACGAAACTCTCCCTCAACACTCGGCTAGATCGGAGTTCGAGGGACGTCATCGAGCTGAACGTGTGCTGAACTCGGAGGTGCCGTGCGTTCGGTACTTGATCAGTCGGATCGTGAAGACGTACGACTACATCAACCGCGTTGTGATAACGCTTCCGCTTTTGGTCTACGAGGGTACGTGGACAACACTCTCCCCTCTCGTTGCTATGCATCACCATGATCTTGCGTGTGCGTAGGAATTTTTTTGAAATTACTACGTTCCCCAACATGTATCCCAAAGAATTCCTACATACATATGACATAACCACAGAGGTTGCTCGTGGTAATGACCAAGTCATGGCCAAATACCTAGTTGTGCATACACTGTCGTTGGTAGTGGCAACGAGGAAGCATTATTCATTGGGACCGAAAAATATGAATTAATGTTCGCTCGTAGAGCCTAGAACGAGCGCTGGTCGTTGCGGTCTGCAGCAATTACTACCTTATGATTAATGTCAGTAATGACATGGTCATAAATTTGGTTTTTTAATTCAGACATAGCTTCACTTTTCCAAAAATAATAACAGTATTTGTACAAAAAATCCACCTTTTCCTGCTCCACATTTCCCCCATTTGTTTCAGATCACCCCCATCTCCTGTGGAACCATCTCCTTCCCCTCAAACACCAATTGCGTTGACACCGTGCCCTTTCTGCCCTTCTCATTACCATGGTGGGCCATCAACCCCCACTCCCGAAGTTGCATTTCCGACATTCTTCTCTATTAGTCCACCCTCCTCGTCTTATATTTCCTCTCTCAAGAAGACAGGGAGAATGTTAGAGCAACTTCGTGGAGGTTGGCGACGACAGAGAGAGCTTTTTGGGGGAAGATAGGTGGCAGAGAGAGCCCTTTCCTCTCCCATTGTTCTCTATTAGTCCACCCTCCCCGTCTACTGAATCGCGACAGATATATCAGGTGGTTTTCTTCGTGGAGATTGGCGACGGCAGAGAGAACTTTTTCTGTGAAGATAGGTGGCTATAGGGCTGGCGCATACAGGAGATCGCATCGTTAGTATACGCCATGATCAAGCCAAAGATCAGTGCCTCTAGAATGGTCGCATACTCCATGGTAGGGGCTTGGGCGAGAGATCTTGGCCCATACCTCACTCCCGCCAAGCTATCCCAATTCCTCCTGCTTTGGGACATACTAGCCCCAGTGGAGCTTCATACAGGCATCGCCGATTCAGTCTGTTGGGCGTGGGAGACCTCAGGTGCTTTCTCAGTTTGATCGGCTTATGCCAGCAAGTTCATTGGGAGTAACACGACATTGCGGCAAGCTTCACTTGGCGCTCCAAGGCTCCTCTGAGGTGTAAATTCTTTAGCTGGATAATCCTCAAGAAAAGAATTTGGACCTGTGACAGGCTGGTGAGGAGGGGCCTACCACATCAGGTCGTCTGCCCGGTGTTCGAGCAGGATCAGGAGACCGTGGATCACTTTTTACTGTCTTGCATCTTCTTCCGCATGGTGTGGTTTGAGGTTCTCTCAGCCTGGGGGCATGGTGAGTGGGTGCCCAGACAAGCCGATCGCTTCCTCACATGGTGCTCAACACTTGCCATGTTTTCGAGGCACCAGAAGGACATGTCGGAGGGATTGACCACGGGTAGCCTCATCTACCCCCCATGGCATTTCAAGACATCGGGGCTAGCAAGCCCCTCGCACATTTCGGATGTGCGGCCGGCTCCTTGGGTCGGCTGGCCCAGGAGGCCGGCTCACAGAAGACGGCGCACCCTCAGAAGGCGGCCTCACGGGGCCGGCACGTGGCAGGCGGCCCTCCCCCCCCTCAAAGTTTGCACCAATTCATTATGACGAGACGGGGTGTGGCTACAGGACCACCCCCTTCCCCGGATCATGGAATAGCATGGCCACAGTGCGAGCCGACCCAACGGTCACCTGCCTGCCCGGCGGCACTGTAGCCATGCGACTCATGACGTGGTATACGTCAGCAAGGCCCATGCTCCCCAACGGGCGGTCGTTACAGCCCACAGGCGGCGGGCCCTACCTGTCTGCGAGCGACCAGAAGGCGGCGCAACCCCGGAAGGCGGCCACGGGGGCGGACCGGTCTACAGAAGCCGGCCCTCCCTCCTCTCGGAATCTGCACGCCATTAATCAGATGAGACGGAGCATGGCTACAGTGAGCGCCCGCCAGGCGGCAGGACTGTAGCCATGTGCCCCTCGACAAGGCCTCCGTCATCAAGGACGAGGGTACAACAAAAGGCAATCAGCATGGCCCGCAGGCGGTGGGCCCTACCTGTCGGCCGAGTTCACGGCAGCCAGCGGGACCCACCAAGCAGCGGGCCCCAGCAGTCAGCGGAGAACCCGGCGCCCCAAGACACTGACATTCGGGTCATGCACCCGGCCGTATTACCATTGTACCCCTGGGGGTAGGCCTATATAAACCCCCAGGCTCACCCATGCAAGGGGTTCAACACCCACGCCAATACACACACATATAGCTAGAGAAGCAAAGGAGGTAGCCTTGCCCTTCTTCTTCCTCTAGCCGAACAACTCAAGGAGCAACCTTGTAGCCACCTATCTGATCATAGTCATCATGGGGAGACCCAGCAGAGCAGGACTAGGGGTGTTATCTCCCCGGAGAGCCCCGAACCTGGGTAAGACTCGTAGGCGTTCGCTATCTCGCTCACTCCCGCTTCCAGGGCCCGACGACGTACTCCTGTCCCCATCCATGATAAGTCACCCATTGGCATATGTCACTAGATTACCCCGGCAAGACATCAACACTTTCGTGACTCTAGTGCTCTCGGAGACGTGGAAGCACCGCTATGTGGTGGTCTTCGACGGTGCTACTCCACCCATGCGGGACATCCTTCGCCAGGTTATGCAGGTCGCATCAGAGTGGGTTCAGGCAGGGTTCTTCAAGGTTGACATGGCCCCCTGTTTGCTTGAGTTGTCTAGGAGGGCGGTTAGGGAAAATTAGCCTCTTGTAATATGAGCTTTATCCCATGGGCCAAGGCGTAACTTTCTGCACCGGTATTCTTTCACCTCTCTCTTCCTATCAATATATGAAACGCATACTCATGCGTTTTCTCGAGAAAAAAAGTGTTAGAGCAACTTTGGTAGAATCGTCAAAAATATGGATCGCCATAATCATGATGGAGGTGATTGCCAGGAATACGGAGACTCCAGATTCCACGTGCAATCTCAAAATTGAAAAGAATACACCCTCCAGAATTTCCATGTGTGTGGGACTCGTATGTCATTGGTTAACTCTTTCCCCCCAATTCCCCACTCACCAATGCACAATACACATAGTTTTTGCTTCGAACGATAACAGATTCATGTAAAGTAGAATTACAAATGATTTCATTCATAGAAAGGGGTGGAAAATGAGTCACACCATGGCTTTTATTAGTATAGACAACCAAATAAACTAACTTTTCTCAAAAAGTGAAAATAAATAAAAATTAACTAAAAGTAACTAAACTAGTTGCGGCCGCAACAGGCAGGACTTGCTGGTCCGATATGTGGCATTGGCGGCATCAATCTCGTGGAAACGGGCCAAGGTAGCCTTGTCCCACGCCGGCCATGCGCGGGTGCCAACATTGCGGGCTTCGATGGAGAGGAGCGGTCCAGGGCAGGTGCATCCCACTTCGGCCATGTGCCATTGTCGATGGTGGCCTCTGGGGCGAGTACACGGTCCCAAATCCGGCGGTCCCTCTCGGCGTCCATCTTCCGAGCAGCCTCCACGTCGAGATCACCCGGAAAAAATTGAACATGGATACGATCAAACGAAGGCTTCTCCCCCGAGCCGCTCCCACAAGCGTCCTCGAGGGCAACCCTAGCGCGCCATCCCACCTTCCTTCTCCTCCAGCCTCTCTCCCCCGCCTCCACCATGAGGCGCTGCCAGGCAAAGCTCGACCGGCGTTGGTGGCGGCGAGGATCTGTTTCCTCTCTTCTTGGTGGTAGATGGCGCGGGATGGCGCAACGTGCTGAGACATTGTGCTGATGCGGGGCCCAGCGGTGTGGCATTGGGCGTGATGGGTGGCGACGGCTTTGCATGGTGGTGGTGCAGTGGCGTCTTGTGGCCCTGGCGGCGTGCAGCGACGTCTTCTCATGTGGTGTCATGTGGGACGGTCCCGGCCAGATATGGCCGATCTGGCGTCGGCGGCCCGTCGTGCAACGGGGGCTGCGTGTGACCTAGGTCATGAGCGACCTGCTCTGCCGTGGCCGGCGGCTGGTGGAGCAGGTGACGTGGTGGTTGGTGTGTGTTGGGAGGTCGAGGGCGTGGGTTGCAGCTGGTTTAGCGGTGTTTAGCCTGGCCTGATCTTGCAGCGGCACAAGCTGCGGATGGCAAGGGATGCGCGTGGCTACCTCTGTTGTGGCCACCTCGGCTGGTGGATGGGGTAGCGCAGCGGCGATGGTGCGAGTTCTCCTCATTCCTTTGATCGGAAGAACTCCAGTCTTACCAAGGGTGCGTTCTGGGGTGGAAAGGAGTGGCCTTTTGCCCCTTTGCTAGTCAGTGGCACGGTGGTTCATGGTGAGGATGGTGGGATGGTCGCGGATGCCGAGGCGGCGGCCCTAGGGTTGGGAGCGCAGTGGTTGTGGGCTGAGCCCGTGGCTCAGATGATGGCCGGCTATCATGGTCATGAGGGCGGCGTGGTGGCTGGCAATCGGCAATCGGTGGTGGTTGAGGGAGTCCTGGATTAGGGGGTCCTCGGGTGTCCGGGCTGTGTGATATGGGCCGGACTGATGGGCCATGAAGATACAAGGTAGAAGACCTTCCCTTGTGTCCGGATAGGACTCTTCTATGCGTGGATGGCAAGATTGGCGTCCAGATATGTAATTCCCTTCTTCTGCAAACCGACTCTGTACAACCCTAGGCCCCTCCGGTGTGTATATAAACCGGAGGGTTTAGTCCGTAGAGGCTATCAAAATTCATATAGGCTAGACATCTAGCGTTTAGCCATTACGATCTCGAGGTAGATTGACTCTTGTAACCCCTATATTCATCAAATACAATCAAGCAGGACGTAGGGTTTTACCTCCATTAAGAGGGCCCGAACCTGGGTAAACATCGTGTTCCCTGTGTCCCTTGTTACCTTCGATCCTCAGACGCACTGTTCGGGACCCCCTACCCGAGATCGGCTGGTTTTGACACCGACATTGGTGCTTTCATTGAGAGTTCCCCTGTGTTGTTGGCAGAAGGTTCGATGGCTCGTTCGATCATCAACAACGATGCTGTTTCTGGGGAAACTTTTCTCCCTGGTCAACTTTTTGTGTTTGGCGGCTTCGCTCTGTGTGCCAATTCAATTGGTCACCTTGAACAGATCGACAGCTACGCCCCTGGTCATCAGATCGGATTCGGGAGCCTGAATTACGTCGCTGATATCCGAGGAGACTTAATCTTCGAAGGGTTCACGGCCTCGACCGCTATTCCTCATCTTCGAGAAGGAAACCCGTTGGATCCATCATCAAGCACTATCACCCCTGCCCTGGCCTTAGATCCAGAGCAGACCACATCACCCGAAGACGGGAGTTTGAAACCCACCGGACTCTCTCCTACTATGGAGCTCTCTGTCGGAGACCCAAAGGCGACTATATTTTCGGCAAACCTAGAATCAAACAGGACTCTCCCTATCATTGGGGAGCCGAACTCACCTCTGGATGCCAATTCCGAACTCTCAAGGCCTGCATCTAGTGAGCACGGCCAGGTAGAGTCTACCATGCCCAGCTCCGCAGGTCCTCAGTTCCTCGTCCAGCATTAGCTCCTAAACGAGGCCCTGGACTTAATGCAATCTCTCGCCATTACGGAAGTATCACCTCCGAACCACGCCCAGCCCGGACTAGGGTCTGAGAGCGGGGAATTTTACGTCCCACCCACCACCCACCTAATAGCCATTGTTGAAGACTTGACCGACATGCTAGATCACACCTCTGAAGACATCGACGGTATGGACGACGATGCCGGAGACGTACCAGGCCAGAATCCGCCTATCACCGAGCGTTGGACGGCCACCTCCACATACGATGTGTATATGGTGGATACACCCAAAAAGGACGACGACGACGATGGCAGGAAGGATCCGATTGAGGACAAGCCCGTCGAGGCACCATCAAAACGTCGGCGTCAGTGACACCGCTCAAAGTCGCATTGTGAAAAGGAAAGCAATACCAGCACTGGAGACAACAACACTCCGGATGATGCCGAAGATCCCGAAGACCCCGCCGAGCCTGCGTCTGAGCAGGATGAATGGGAGGAGGGACAAGTTAACCCCAACGAGCCTATCAGAAATGAGGATTCGAAGGATAGTAACTATCTACTGGTCTCCGAGGAGGATGTCAGCCTCGGCAACGAAGACTTCATCATGCCAGAGGAACCCCTCGAGCAAGAGTGCTTTAAGCAAAAGCTAATCGCAACTGCGAGGAGCCTAAAAAAGAAACATCAACAACTTCAAGCCGAACAGGATACGCTCCATGACAGATGGACACAGGTACTAGCCACCGAGGAGTACGGCCTCGAGCGCCCAATAAAGAGTTATCCGAAGCGTCAGCTACAGCCACAATTCGATGACGAGGCCCTTGAGCCAATACCATCAACATATAATCACACTGATGAACCAGACCGACCACCACATGGACGAGACAAAGCGGCTGCTTATGCCAAACACCAGCCCACGCCACCTCGCCATCGAGGCAAAGAGGTAGCGGCTCCGGGCTACACCTACGATTTACACCAGGACGTGGACAACAGAGCCGGTCAGGCTAGATCAATCTATGGATCAAGGGGGCGTGCTCCAATGCGAGCTGACAGCCATCAAGCTTGGCGCGATAAGCATAACCTCACCCGGGCTGAAAACCAAACACAGATATCATCCGAACTCCGTCATGACGTCGCCCGATACAGAGGCGCCGCACACCCTTTATGCTTTACCAATGAGGTAGTGTAGCACCAGTTTCCGGAAGGGTTTAAACTCGTAAACATCGAAGCATACTATGGAACGACAGATCCCGCTGTATGGATTGAAGACTTTCTTTTCCACATTCACATGGCTCGCGGTGATGATCTCCACGCCATCAAATACCTCCCCCTAAAGCTAAAGGGACCAGCACGACACTGGTTAAACAACCTCCCAGAGAACTCTATTGGCATCTGGGAAGATTTGGAGGATACCTTTCGAGACAACTTCCAAGGTACTTATGTCCGGCCACCGGACGCCGATGACCTTAGTCACATAGTCCAGCAACCCGGAGAGTCAGCCCGTAAACTCTGGACTCGGTTCTTAATTAAAAAGAATCAAATCGTCGACTGTCGGACGCCGAAGCTCTAGCGGCCTTTAAACATAGGTCCGCGACGAATGGCTCGCCTGACACCTCGGTCAAGAAAAGCCGAAGTCTATGGCAGCTCTGACCGCACTCATGACCCGCTTCTGCGCGGGAGAAGATAGCTGGTTAGCTCGTAGAAGCAACAGTACTAGCAACCCTGGCACCTCCGAAATCAGGGATGGCAATGAAAGGCCACGACATAACAAACACAAGCGTCGAAACAACAACGAAGAAACTGAAGATACAGTGGTCAACGCCGGATTCAGTGGCTCTAAACCCGGTCAGCAGAAGAAGCCATTCAAAGGAAATAGGGACGGTCCATCTAATTTGGACAAAATACTCGGCCAGCCTTGCCAGATCCACGACACCCCTGACAAACCTGCCAACCACTCCAACAGAAACCATTGGGTTTTTAAACAGGCCGGTAAGCAAAATACCGAACAGAAGGGGGAAGGGCCGCCAAGCGAGGACGATAACGAGCCCCGCCCACCGAACACAGGGGACAGAAGAAATTCCCCCCTGAGGTGAAAACAGTGAATATGATGTATGTCAGACACATTCCCAAGAGGGAGCGCAAGCGCGCACTAAGGGACGTCTATGCCGTAGAGTCTATCGCCTCAAAATTCAATCCATGGTCGGCTTGCCCGATCACCTTCGATCGCAGGGACCACCCGACCAGTATCCGTCATGGAGGTTCGGCAGCCCTGGTCCTTGATCCAATCATTGATGGATACCATCTCACACGAGTCCTTATGGACGACGGCAGTCGTCTTAACCTGATCTATCAATCGTAAAATGGGTATTCACCCATCAAGAATCAAGCCTAGTAACACCACCTTTAAAGGGGTGATACCCGGCGTAGAGGCCCACTGCATGGGTTCATTAACATTGGAAGTAGTCTTCGGCTCGCCGGATAACTTCCGAAACGAAGACTTGTTCTTCAACATTGTTCCCTTTCGCACTGGCTATCACGCACTGCTCGTACGAACTGCCTTCATCCGTTTCAACGCAGTCACGCACTATGCTTACTTAAAACTCAAAATGCCTGGACCACATGGCGTTATCACAGTCAATGGAAACATGGAGCGCTCCCTCCCGTGCTGAGGAGCACACCGCGGCCCTCGCAGCCGAGGTACAGAGCAGCCTCATCAAGCCGAACACTTCATCGGCCATCAAGACCTCGGACACTGCTAAGCGAGTCCGGCCTACTCTCCAGAATGACAGCTCGGTCGATCCAGAGCTAGACTAGCAGTTTTGCCTCCGCCGATCGCCCCACACAACCGCGACATACGTACCATGTGTGCATAATTACGCACTCAAAATACCCTGGGCAACGACGGAGGCACACTGCGGACAAGGTCTATAGTGCGGCCTGACCCTATTCGACCTTAACTTTTCTTCTCTGATCCTTTTTCCCCATACTACAGGTTCATTAAAACCTAGCTAGCATATGGTCGTACAAGGGCTCTTTCCGGACCCCTTTCGTACAAACGACCGTTGAACTACTCCTCGCAAAGGATTTTCTACAAAGGAGAAGTGGCACAGACATGCGGCAGGGCATCAATGGGATCTTCAAGACTACCTTTTCTTTTAAAGCCCTGTATACAGCTTCCCCTTGTGTGCAAATTCTGGGCATGTAAAATAGCCTCAACGTTTATGGCATTATCTATAATAGCACGTCTTAATGTATTAATCAGAGTATAAAGGAAACAGTTTATTGCCCCTGTTTGGTATTGGTTTATTTTACCATCTGTATTCCCTCCTTGCTTCAGATTGCCAGACATCCTTTGGCCCGGCCTAAAGGCTGGGGGCTCTATTCGGCCATGCATATTTTCAAAAGTCTGAACACTTTCTAGTGAATAGTTCGGCGTCCCGAATATTGCATTATGTGCACCAGCTCCGAATCATGTCTTTGGTCAATAGTTGGGTTGCCCGGCTCCTGTGATTACCACCTTACGTTCCGCTCGTTCGGCTAAGGTAGTAAAGGGAGAACTACTGCGATTGTGTTTCTGGTTAGTCCGGTTAAACACCTCAGTAGAGAAAGCCGAAAACTGACTGTCATGATATGGCGAGAGCTGGTCGGCGAATCGGCGACTTGCTACAAATCTTTTGCGATTTACTCTGTACTACACGAGGGGCTGGCATTCGCTCAGTCATGCGCTCAAGGCATCCTAGTTCGGATGTCCGCATACGCACCATGGGCTAGTACTTAGCCCCAATGTCAAACTCCTATGGCTAAGTGAAAGTAGTAAAGCCGCATAGTCTGATTGCCTGGTTCGTTGCGCAGACACCTCCTTTACGGACCAAGATGTTGAGTCAAGTGTGGTCATGCGCTATACCGAACACCCGTGTAGCATCTATGTGGGGACTGAAGCCGACGACTGGCAAACTTTCAGAATTGAAATGGCCACACACGAGGAAAATAATTTTAGATAAACGCATACATATATTACAGGCCTTGGTTCATAACACAAAGTCTGGATAAACATATTAAATTCACTCAAACATGATATCCTTTGAGCATTGGCCCTCTACTATTCGGGTACCCGCCAGGACGTTGTCAAAGTACCACTCTGGCTTGCGGTGGTCCTTGGCTTCGGGTGGGCCTTCGATCGCCACGACGGTGGCCTTCATTTTCGCCCAGTGCATCTTAACACGGGCAAAGGCCATCCGCGCACCCTCTATGCACGCCGAGCGCTTTACGGCTTCAACTCGGGGCAGCGCATCAACGAGTCACCTCACCAAGCCAAAGTAGCTGCTTGGAATGGGTTCGGACGGCCATAGCCGGACTATGACGTCCCTCATGGCCAAACCGGACATCCTGTGCAGCTCCGCCAGTTGCTTCATCTGGTTGTTCAACAGCACCGGGTGCTCCGGTGCCAGGAACTGTGACCAGAATAGCTTCTGTGTCGAGCTCCCCTCCTGTGCTCGGAAGAACTGTGCAGCGTCGGCGGTACTCCTCGGAAGATCCGCAAAGGCGTCTGGGGAACTCCACAATCGAGTGAGCAAGGCATATCTGATACGTCTCCGTTGTATCTACTTTTCCAAACACTTTTGCCCTTATTTTGGACTCTAACTTGCATGATTTGAATGGAACTAACCCGGACTGACGCTGTTTTCAGCAGAATTGCTATGGTGTTATCTTTGTGCAGAAACAAAAGTTCTCGGAATGACCTGAAACTTCATGGAGATTATTTTTGGAAATAATAAAAAATACTGGCGAAAGAATCAAGGCCAGGGGGCCCACACCCTTTCCACGAGGGTGGGGGCGCGCCTGCCCCCCTAGGCGCGCCCCCCTGCCTCATGGGCCCCCTGGAGCTCCACCGACCTCAACTCCAACTCCATATATTCGTGTTAAGGGAGAAAAAAATCAGAGAGAAAGATTCATCGCGTTTTACGATATGGAGCCGCCGCCAAGCCCTATACTCTCTCGGGGAGGGCTGATCTGGAGTCCGTTCAGGGCTCCGGAGAGGGGAACCCGTCGCCATCGTCATCATCAACCATCCTCCATCACCAATTTCATGATGCCCACCGCCGTGCGTGAGTAATTCCATCGTAGGCTTGCTGGACGGTGATGGGTTGGATGAGATTTATCATGTAATCGAGTTAGTTTTGTTAGGGTTTGATCCCTAGTATCCACTATGTTCTGATATTGATGTTGCTATGACTTTGCTATGCTTAATGCTTGTCACTAGGGCCCGAGTGCCATAATTTCAGATCTGAACCTATTATGTTTTCATGAATATATATGAGTTCTTGATCCTATCTTGCAAGTCTATAGTCACCTACTATGTGTTATGATCCAGCACCCGAAGTGACAATAATCGGGACCACTCCCGATGATGACCATAGTTTGAGGAGTTCATGTCTTCACTATGTGTTAATGCTTTGGTCCGGTACTCTATTAAAAGGAGGCCTTAATATCCCTTAGTTTCCGCTAGGACCCCGCTGCCACGGGAGGGTAGGACAAAAGATGTCATGCAAGTTCTTTTCCATAAGCACGTATGACTATATTCAGAATACATGCCTACATTATATTGATGAATTGGAGCTAGTTTTGTGTCACCCTATGTTATGACTGTTACATGATGAACCGCATCCGGCATAATTCTCCATCACCGATCCAATGCCTACGAGCTTTTCACATATTGTTCTTTGCTTATTTACTTACCGTTGCTACTGTTACAATCACTACAAAACCCAAAAAAATTACTTTTGCTACTGTTACCGTTACTTCCATACTACTTTGCTACTAAATACTTTGCTGCAGATACTAAATTATCCAGGTGTGGTTGAATTGACAACTCAACTACTAATACTTGAGAATATTCTTTGGCTCCCCTTGTGTCGAATCAATAAATTTGGGTTGAATACTCTACCCTCGAAAACTGTTGCGATCCCCTATACTTGTGGGTTATCAAGACTATTTTCTGGCACCGTTGCCGGGGAGCATAGCTCTATTCTTTGAGTCACTTGGGATTTATATCTGCTGGTCACTATGAAGAACTTGAAAGACGCGAAAACAAAAATTTATCCCTCAACTACGAGGGGAGGTAAGGAACTGCCATCTAGCTCTGCACTTGATTCACCTTCTGTTTTGAGTAAGCTTGCGACACCTAAACCTGCTTCTGCTATTAATTCTGATATGTCGCATGTTATTGATGATGCCACTTCTGCTATGCATGATACTTATGATGATACTAATTCTATGCTTGATACTACTGTGCCACTTGGTGAATTTTCTATGAACAACTTGCTAGGGCTAGAGAGAATGAAATTATTGAACCTGCTAATATTGATGAAAGTGATGATGAAGATTCTCCCCCTAGATATGAATTGCCTGTTGAAAGAACATGCGGTGCCCCCATGTTTGGTTTTGGTAATTGATGACAATCTCTATGGACTAATGGTTGCCTTGAGTTATATTTGAAGGATTTGTCCATAGGCATTTCTTGAAGTCCATGTGTTGGTTTCAAGGAGTTTATGTGGTGACCAAGGTGTTATTAAGGAATTATCCAAAGATTGGTCATGTGAGAGTTGAGCTTATTGCAAGCATGTCTTGAAGAAGGAGATTGTGTGATCATTCATGCATATCTTCAAGACATCATCCAAATGAAGAGAGTTGAAAAGATTCATGGTTGATCAAGACTAAGTCAAGAGTGAATCAACTTGATCAACTCACAAAGCGTAGAAGATGTACCGAGAGGGATCAAGCGATCCCATGGTGTGGTAAGCATTGTCAATTACGCTTTGTGTACTAACCCATGATCTTCGTGAGAGTTCTTTGTGGGGTTAGGTTGCGGTGTGCAAGTTCAAGTGAAGCATCATGAAGAGATCAAATGCTTGAAGCTTGCCGTCCATTGTGGTGACAATGGACTTGTGAAGATGTTGCGGTGTGCAAGTTCAAGTGAAGCATCATGAAGAGATCAAATGCTTGAAGCTTGCCGTCCATTGTGGTGACAATGGACTTGTGAAGATGTGCGGAAGAGTGGCTCACCCATAGTGGAGCATGGGGGAGCAATCAACTAGTCTTCATCGAGCCAACGCAACCAAGAAAGGTGGTCCAACTTGAGGGAGTCAAGATCGTCATCATCTAGCTCAAGTGGACCATGTGCAAGGCAAAGGTTTGCTCTTGATAGGTTTTCTATTTTACCGGTCTCATGATGGTAGTTGGGAGACTGGGTTATAGGATCGATTGCCGTACTATCAAGGGGGGCTCTCGATGAGTAGCTTGATCGTATCGTTCATAGAGAGCTCAAACCATTGCATCCCTGCATCATCTTTATTGGTTCTTGTTTGGTTCTTCTCTTTGTGAGTTTTGGAGCTTATGGTCATCTTGATGACAAGCTCGAGTTCATCGAAAACGGAGTTCACTCGCATCTTCTATGATGTTTTTGATGTTGGAGGTTATGCCGGTTCTTCTTGGTTGGAGGTTTCACTCCTCTATTTGTTGGAGGTTATGCTACTCGTGTTCCTCTATCCAACAAGCTTGAGTTTGCTCAATTCGGAGCTCATATGCAGAAGTTATGGTAGTTTTGGTTTCCTAGCGGTAGTACCGCGGGCCGAAGCGGTAGTACCGCTTGGGTGCTACAAGCGGTAGTACCGCTCTAGAGCGGTAGTACCGCTCCAGAGTGGTAGTACCGCTGGTAGCCCCCAGCCATAGTACCGCTGCGGTCTCGTGCTAGTACCGCCTCGATTCGAGGGGTCTTTTTTCGTGTCGGGTTTTACGGTACTAGCCGCGGCAGTGGGGGCCGTAGTACCGCTCGTATGCGGTAGTACTGCCCTGACCACCGCGGTAGTACCGCTCTGGGCCCAGCGGCAGTACCGCGAGGGGGAGCGGTAGTACCACTGGCCAAGCGGTAGTACCGCTCTCTGCGGGGCTGGTGTGGGGGGTAACGGTTGGATTGTTCCCCCCACTATATAAGGAGGTCTTCTTCCCCAATGAACCTTATCTCTTGAGCTCGTGTTCTTCCCCCATTGTTGACCTTCTTTGAGCTTGCTAACTCTCAATCCCTCCACGGATTCTTGCTAGTTTTTGAGGGAAAAGAGAGAGGAGATCTAGATCCACATTTCCACCAATCATTTTCTCCTCTATGTGAGGGGAACCCCTTGGATCTAGATCTTGGAGTTCTTGGAGTTCTCCTTCTTGTTCTT
This sequence comes from Triticum aestivum, assembly GCF_018294505.1. Taxonomy (NCBI): domain Eukaryota; kingdom Viridiplantae; phylum Streptophyta; class Magnoliopsida; order Poales; family Poaceae; genus Triticum; species Triticum aestivum. Next base: position 164,563,695 of record NC_057811.1, on the reverse strand, counting down.
CCTCTCATTTTCCTCCCTAGCATTAGTTGCTTCGGTGGGATTTGAGAGAGAAGGACTTGGGCACTCCGTGTGCCCTTGCCATCGCATTTGGTGCATCGGTTTGAGTTCTCCACGATGATACGTGGAAGTTACAAGTTGAGAAGCTTATTACTCTTGGGTGCTTGGTACCCTTGAGCTTGTTCCTCTTGGGTGCTTGGGCGCCCTAGACGGTTGGTGGTGTTCGGAGCTCAATCATTGTGGTGTAAAGCTCCGGGCAAGCGTCGGGGTCTCCAATTAGGTTGTGGAGATCGCCCCGAGCAATTTGACGGGTTCGGTGACCGCCCCCAAGGGTTGCCATTTGTACGGGTTCGGTGACCGCCCTCAAGGGTCCCTTAGTGGAATCACGGCATCTTGCATTGTGCGAGGGAGTGAGGAGATTACGGTGGCCCTAGTGGCTTCTTGGGGAGCATTGTGCCTCCACACCGCTCCAAACGGAGATTAGCATCCGCAAGGGTGTGAACTTCGGGATACATCGTCGTCTCCGCGTGCCTCGGTTATCTCTTACCCGAACCCTTTACTTATGCACTTTACTTTGTGATAGCCATATTGTTTCTTGTCATATATCTTGCTATCACTTAGTTGTTTATCTTGCTTAGCATAAGTTGTTGGTGCACATAGGTGAGCCTAGTTGTTGTAGGTTTTGTGCTTGTCAAATTAACCGCTAGGTTTATTCCGCATTTGTTCAAGCCTAAACCGTAATTATTTTAAAGCGCCTATTCACCCCCCCTCTAGGCGACATCCACGATCTTTAACCTATTGTGCCTGAGGGTTATGTTATGGATGAAGAAACTGCTAGAGACTTTCTTGCTTGCAATGATAGAAGTGATCTTAAGAAATTATTAGCTAAGCTGAAACAAAAAAACTCTGAATGCTAGAATGAAATATGATCCTGCTTATGCTACTTCACCTATCTTTGTTACTGATAAGGATTATGAATTCTCTGTTGATCCTAATATAATTACTTTGGTTGAATCTGATCCTTTTTATGGCTATGAATCTGAAACTGTTGTGGCACATCTTACTAAATTAAATGATATAGCCACCCTGTTCACTAATGATGAGAAAACTCGCTACTATTATATCCTTAAGATATTTCCGTTCTCATTAAAGGGTGATGCTAAGATATGGTTTAATTCTCTTGATCCTGGTTGTGTGCGAAGTCCCCAGGATATGATTTATTACTTCTCTGCTAAATATTTCCCTGCTCATAAGAAACAAGCTGCTTTAAGGGAAATATATAATTTTGTGCAAATTGAAGAAGAGAGTCTCCCACAAGCTTGGGGGAGGCTTCTCCAATTACTTAATGCTTTGCCTGATCATCCTCTTAAGAAAAATGAAATACTTGATATCTTTTATAATGGACTAACCGATGCTTCCAGAGACCACCTGGATAGTTGTGCTGGTTCTGTTTTCAGGGAAAGAACACCAGATGAAGCTGACATTCTATTGAATAATATGTTGACTAATGAAAATAATTGGACACTTCCCGAGCCAACTCCTAAGTCAACTCCGAAGAAAAGGGGTGTTCTATTTCTCAGTCCTGAAGATATGCAAGAGGCAAAGAAATCTATGAAAGAAAAGGGTATTAAAGCTGAAGATGTTAAGAATTTACCTCCTATTGAAGAAATACATGGTCTTAATTTACCACCTATTGAAGAAACACATGGTCTTGATAACCCGACACAGGTAGTAAAGGTAAATTCTCTTTATAGATTTGATGAAGGTGATATTCCTCGTTATAAGTCTGCTAGCCAATGCTTAGATGAGTTTGATAATTTTATTGTCAAACAAGAAAACTTCAATGCTTATTTTGGTAGAGAATTAAAACGTAATGCGTATATGATTGAACACTTGAGTGATTATATGTCTAGAGTTAAAGGTGAACTTAAACTCATTAGTAAACATGCTTCTATGGTTACCACTCAAGTAGAACAAGTACTTAAGGCTCAGAATGATTTGCTCAATGAATTGAATAGTAAGAATAATGATTTTGCTATTAGAGTGGCTACTAGAACTGGTAAAATGACCCAGGAACCTCTGTATCCTGAAGGCCATCCTAAGAGAATTGAGCAGGATTCTCAGAGAAATAATATTGATGCACCTAGTCCTTCTAAAAAGAAGAAAAAGAAAACTGATAGGACTTTGCATGCTTCTAGTGAACCTGTTGTAGACACACCTGAGAATTCCTATGATATTTCTATTTCTGATGCTGAAACACAATCTGGTGATGAACATGAACCTAGTGATAATGTTAATGATAATTTTCATGTTGATGCTCAATTTAGCAATGATAATGATGTAGAAGCTGAACCTGCTATTGATCTTGATAACCCACAATCAAAGAATCAACGTTATGATAAGAGAGACTTTGTTGCTAGGAAACACGGTAAGGAAAGAGAACCTTGGGTTCAGAAACCCATGCCTTTTCCTCCCAAACCATCCAAGAAAAAGGATGATGAGGATTTTGAGCGCTTTGCTGAAATGATTAGACCTATCTTCTTGCGTATGCGTTTGACTGATATGCTCAAAATGAATCCTTATGCTAAGTACATGAAAGAAATTGTTACAAATAAAAGAAAGATACCGGAAGCTGAAATTTCCACCATGCTTGCTAATTATACTTTTAAGGGTAGAATACCAAAGAAACTTGGAGATCCAGGAGTACCCACTATACCATGCTCCATTAAAAGAAATTATGTTAGAACTGCTTTATGTGATCTTGGAGTTGGTGTTAGTGTTATGCCTCTCTCTTTATATCGTAGACTTGATTTGAATAAGTTGACACCTACTGAAATATCCTTGCAAATGGCTAATAAATCAACTGCTATACCTGTCGGTATTTGTGAGGATGTACCTGTTGTGGTTGCAAATGTTACTATTTTAACAGACTTTGTTATTCTTGATATTCCCGAGGACGATAGTATGTCTATTATTCTTGGAAGACCCTTTTTGAATACTGCAAGGGTTGTTATTGATTGCAATAAAGGCAATGTCACTTTTCATGTTAATGGCAATGAGCATACGGTACACTTTCCGAGGAAACAACCTCAAGTTCATAGTATCAACTCTATTGAAAAATTTCCATCGATTATTTTTGGAGGTTTTGAATTTCCTCTTCCTACTGTCAAAAAGAGATATGATATTCTAATTATTGGGGACGTGCATATCCCCTGAGGTAACATAGTGTTATTTGAAATTTCTCCGGTTCCATGTTAGTCGGAATGAGTTTGTTAACAAGACTTGATCAACCTTGTTAGTGGATTCCTTTTGATGAGCATGAGATGGATGAAGTTAGAAAGCACAACCTTCTGTACCCTCCTTCTACTTTATGTTATTTAGTTAAAATAAAGTAAAAATAGTATTTTTTTTTGTCAGTTTTCTGAATTATCCGTGCAATAAAACAATACCCTGAAAATAAAGTTCTCCAAATGCCCCGAAATTGAAATATGATTTTTTCTGGAATATTTGAGAATATCTGGCACTGAGAACATAGCAGGGGGAGCAAGCACCTGGCCACGAGGGTCCAGGGCGCGCCCACCCCCCCAGGCGCGCCCCCCTGCCTCGTGGGCCCATGGTGGCTCCCCTCCACTTATTCCTGCACCCACACACTTCTTCTTCCTCCCAAAAAAATCACCAACCAGCTCAAGCACGAGTTCTAGCTCATTTTACTGCAATTTTCGATCTCCTTGCTCAAAGCACCACTCACCAAACTGCTTTGGGGGATTGTTCCTTGGTATGTGACTCCTCCAATGGTCCAATTAGCTTTTGTTCTAGTGCTTTATTCATTGCAAATTTGTGCTGCCTAGGTGACCATGTTCTTGAGCTTGCATGTCAAATATATATGGTTCCAAGTACTTCTAATGCATGATATAGTCTCTAGGCACTTGTGGGAGTAGTTGCTATCAATTTTGTTGAAGCTTGGTTCACTTTTATTTGAAGTTACTAAAAAGTTTCAGAAATTTTCAGAAAATGATGAAGAGATTTTTTAGGGGCTCTTCGAGCCGAAGCTCGAAGGATAAGCAAAGTGAAGAAGAAGAGAGGCCCAGATATAATCTGCCTCGCACCACGGAGGCCTCACCGACTTCCTCCGCGACCAACGCGAACAGTATCTCTTACTCACTAATACCTTTGTGCAAAATTTTCATTTCCATTCTAGGAGGTCACCACCTACGGTGGATTTTTATTTATATGATGAGTATAAGGAGATGACCCTTCGTGAATTTTGTGAGGTTTGCAAGTTGCCCTTTTCGGGCATCATAGAGGAACCACATCGTGATGATGTGGATGGGTTTATTGATACCATTGCTGTAGGGGAAACGAGGAAGGTTTCTGAAGCACGAATTACTAGCATACACTTTCCTATTTTACGTTACTTTGCATTATTTGCTAGTAGATGCTTAATTGGTCGCGGAAACTCTGGCAATCTAAGTACCCCTGACATTGTTATTTTGTTCCATGCCTTGTTTCGCGATGACACATTTAGTATGGGCGCTATAGTTGCAAAGCGGTTAAATCTTAACCGTACTAAGGGCCCTATCTTGGGAGGCATCTTCGCCTCGCGCCTCGCTGCATACTATAACATACCTATTAGGCATTATGAGAAAGAAGAAAAGTTGCTGCCTCCTGTTTATCTAGATTATAAGAGTATGGTAGCGCATGATTTTATTGTTAAGAATAGGAAAAAGGCGCTTAAATACAAACTATTATTTGATAAAAATCACCCTGAGACTATTACCTTGCCTGCTCCTTCCCTGTTTGACTTATCTGCAGGCAAGTATCTTGTTCTGTTGGAGGCCATTCACGCCTACCGGAACCCTACATCGGCTACAGAGCCAGAGCCGGAACCACAATTTGATCCTCCATGACAGTCTGATTACCAGTGGGATCCGGAGGTGATTGCCAACCAGTGGCAATCTGAGGCTTCTTCACAGTACGACCCCAACTATAAATTTGGATATCCGCCAGGCCAGCCGTGGCAATAGACCAACTTAGGCCAAAATCCTAAGCTTGGGGGAGTACGTATTTCTCACCGACATTACATTTATGTTCATACACTCATTGCTAGTTGTCGGTGCTCATACTCTTTCATTGTATTATCCATGCTAGTTTATTTTCCTTTTTATGCTTTCTTCTTGTGTGTTTGAAAAACCTTAAGAAAACCAAAAAAATTAGTAGTAGCTTTAGTTAGTTACTTTCCTTGTCTGTAGTAGTATTAATTAAAAGAAAACCCAAAAAGATTTCCCGTTCTTCTTTTGCTTGTTGGGAGCTTTCCCGTGTAAATAGTTTTATTTCTTTTCTTTTCTTTGGGGGTCGATAGGAGAAGACCATAATAAAATTGTTGAAGTGGCTCTTATATGCATTATTGTTGATTTAACCAAGAGCCCATGTTGCCTTGTCTTCTCCTGTTTATTGAATGCTCGCAGATTCCAGCTTAGTCCAATGCACGTGCACTATTATTATTATTCACATCGTTCGGTCATGCAAGTGAAAGGCAATTATGACGATATATGATGAACTGATTGAGATGGGAGAAGCTGGTATGAACTCGACCTCTCTTGTTTTTGTAAATATGATTAGTTCATCGTTCCTGATTCAGCCTATTATGAATAAACATGTTTGCAATGACAATTAAAGATTATAGTTACTTATGCCATGCTTAATTAGCTAGGAGCTTATAATGGTTTACCTTGCGTGCCAACATGCTATTAAAATGGTTGTGATGTGGTATGATGGGGTGGTATCCTCCTTTGAATGATTCAAGTGACTTGACTTGGCACATGTTCACACATGTAGTTGAAACAAAATCAACATAGCCTTCACGATATTTATGTTCATGGTGGATTATATCCTACTCATACTTGCACTCAATGTTTATTATTTTTAATGCATGTTCATGACTATTGTCGCTCTCTAGTTGGTCGCTTCCCAGTCTTTTTCTAGCCCTCACTTGTACTAAGCGGGAATACTGCTTGTGCATACAATCCCTTAAACCCCAAAGTTATTCCATATGAGTCCACTATACCTTCCTATATGCGGTATTTACCTGCCGTTCTAAGTAAATTTGTATGTGCCAAATTCTAAACCTTCAAATGAAATTCTGTTTTGTATGCTCGAATAGCTCATGTATCAACTAGGGTTGTCTGTATCTTCCATGCTAGGCGGGTTATTCTCAAGAGGAGTGGACTCCGCTCCTCACTCACGAGAAAATGGCTGGTCACCGGGATGCCCAGTCCCATGCTTTATGCAAATCAAATCAAAATAATTGCAAACAAAACTCCCCCGGGACTGTTGTTAGTTGGAGGCACTCGTTGTTTCGAGCAAGCCATGGATTGATGCTTGTTGGTGAGGGGGAGTATAAACTTTACCATTCTGTTTGGGACCGCCTATAATGTGTGTAGCATGGAAGATATCGCCATCTCTTGGTTGTTATGTTGACAATGAAAGTATGCCGCTCAAAATATTATTTATCTCTATTTCAAAATCGAGCTCTGGCACCTCTACAAATCCCTGCTTCCCTCTGCGAAGGGCCTATCTATTTACTTTTATGTTGAGTCATCACCCTCTTATTAAAAAGCATCAGCTGGAGAGCACCGCTATCATTTGCATTCATTACTGTTAATTTATATTGGGTATGACTATGACTGGATCTCTTTTACCATGAATTACAATGTTCAGTCAGTCCTTGATCTTTAAAGGTGCTCTGCATTTATGTTTTGCGGTCTCAGAAAGGGCTAGCGAGATACCATCTTGTTATATCATATTATGATTGTTTTGAGAAAGTGTTGTCATCCGAGATTTATTATTATTGCTCGCTAGTTGATTATGCCATTGATATGAGTAAACATGAGACCTACGAGTTATTGTGAATATGGTTAGTTCATAATATTTGCTGAAAACTTGAATGCTGGCTTTACATATTTACAATAACAATAGCAAACGGAGTTTGTAAAAGTTTTTCTTTATCACTTTCAGTTTATCAACTGAATTGCTTGAGGACAAGCAAAGGTTTAAGCTTGGTGGAGTTGATACGTCTCCGTCGTATCTACTTTTCCAAACACTTTTGCCCTTGTTTTGGACTCTAACTTGCATGATTTGATTGGAACTAACCCGGATTGACGCTGTTTTCAGCAGAATTGCCATGGTGTTATCTTTGTGCAGAAACAAAAGTTCTCGGAATGACCTGAAACTTCACGGAGATTATTTTTGGAAATAATAGAAAATACTGGCAAAAGAATCAAGTCCATGGGGCCCACACCCTTTCCACGAGGGTGGGGGCGCGCCTGCCCCCCTGGGCGCGCCCCCCTGACTCGTGGGCCCCTTGGAGCTCCACCGACCTCAACTCCAACTCCATATATTCGTGTTCAGGGAGAAAAAAACAGAGAGAAAGATTCATCGCGTTTTACGATATGGAGCCGCCGCCAAGCCCTAAACTCTCTCGGGAGGGCTGATCTGGAGTCCGTTCGGGGCTCCGGAGAGGGGAATCCGTCGCCATCGTCATCATCAACCATCCTCCATCACCAATTTCATGATGCTCACCGCTGTGCGTGAGTAATTCCATCGTAGGCTTGCTGGACGGTGATGGGTTGGATGAGATTTATCATGTAATCGAGTTAGTTTTGTTAGGGTTTGATCCCTAGTATCCACTATGTTCTGAGATTGCTGTTGCTATGAATTTTCTATGCTTAATGCTTGTCACTAGGGCCCGAGTGCCATGATTTCAGATCTGAACCTGTTATGTTTTCATGAATATATGTGAGTTCTTGATCCTATCTTGCAAGTCTATAGTCACCTACTATGTGTTATGATCCGGCAACCCCGAAGTGACAATAATTGGGACCACTCCCGGTGATGACCATAGTTTGAGGAGTTCATGTATTCACTATGTGTTAATGCTTTGGTCCGGTACTCTATTAAAAGGAGGCCTTAATATCCCTTAGTTTCGGCTAGGACCCCGCTGCCACGGGAGTGTAGGACAAAAGATGTCATGCAAGTTCTTTTCCATAAGCACGTATGACTATATTCGGAATACATGCCTACATTATATTGATGAATTGGAGCTAGTTCTGTGTCACCCTATGTTATGACTGTTACATGATGAACCGCATCCGGCATAATTCTCCATCACCGATCCAATGCCTACGAGCTTTTCACATATTGTTCTTTGCTTATTTACTTTACCGTTGCTACTGTTACAATCACTACAAAACCCAAAAAAATTACTTTTGCTACTGTTACTGTTACTTCCATACTACTTTGCTACTAAATACTTTGCTGCAGATACTAAATTATCCAGGTGTGGTTGAATTGACAACTCAACTGCTAATACTTGAGAATATTCTTTGGCTCCCCTTGTGTCGAATCAATAAATTTGGGTTGAATACTCTACCCTCGAAAACGGTTGCGATCCCCTATACTTGTGGGTTATCAATATCTCTGACCCCCAAATATACTCTGCAAGAGAAAGGGCTTACCAGCCGCTATCTGTTCGGCCTGCCGGATCTCCTCCCGAGCACTCCGGGACTCGGTCTGCGCCTCTTTGGCCTCTTAGAGGGCCTTGGCGAGATCGGCCGCTTGGGCCGTACTCTTCTCCTCTAAGGCCTCGTGCTTGCCGATGGCGTCCTTAAGCTCTTGCTCCACCTCGGCCACCCTCTCCTCGTGCTGGTGGCAGGCAACCTGTTCGGTCTTCAGTTCCGCAGCCGCTTTATCAGTGGCTGCTTTATTTGCCCTCGCCTCCTTCTTGGCCTATGCATGGGCGCTCTTGAGGGTTTCGACCTCGGCTGCGCTACCTGAACTCATAGACATAGCAGTACATGAGTTACACTCTGAGTTTGCCTATCACCTAAGATATACGATCTAGCTCTTTTAACGTACACGCATACCTTGCGACTCATCGAACCGCTTATTAATGCGATCGATCTCATCATCAACCCAGCTTCAGTTTCCGATTGAGTTCGAAAACCTCAGCGGCCTGGGCGGTTGCCGCCAACAGGGAAGCCTGTTATAAAATAGAAAAATACGTCACCTCTTCCGAATACTATGTGATCCTCTGTTCGGCTTTTTTCAAAACCAAACATAGTTTCAGGGGCTACTATCTATATACAGGCATATTTCCTTCATATGAAAAGCATCTAAGAGTATTACGTCGCATACCTCGAAGCCTATTAGCAGGCTGGTGAAGGCTTCGTGCAGCCCGCTCTTGGCCGACTGAACCTTCTCAACCACCACACCCATCAGGGTGCGGTGCTCCTCCATGATGGAAGCACGTCGTAGTGCCTCCACCAGAGCGTTCGGCGCCTCCGGATTAGTGGAGGTCGCCGTCGGAGTCGACGCTCCCCCCTCCTTCAAAGGGGGTTGCTCGCTCGATTCTGGAGCCATATGGGTCTCCGGAATAATGTTCGGCTGGGGCCCGGGCTGGTCAGGGCCCCCGCCGTCGGTCTCCATGGGGGTTGCACCCACCATGTTCTCGGCAACCGTGGCATCACCCTCAGGTGTCGTCTTGACAGCCTCACTCACCCCTCCATGGCCCGGAGAGGCCCTTCGGGACAACACCTCAGTGTCATCCGCGATGGTTGGCGGAGAGGCTCGTGGAGGCGTCTCGCTCTCTTCCATATCCGGTGGCAGAGAACTCCCCTCAGATAGCGATGGGTTGGGGAGGTCACGGGCAGGGCTGAAATACACACAACATAATATGTTATATTAAAAACATAAAAGACCAAATACTGGTAATATATCATTTTGATACGTACGATGCGGCTAGGGGCTTCGCCCTGGGAAGCCTCTCGAGGATGGGCTTGGCATCTGAATCCGAACCATCCGAGAGGGTCACCTTCCCCCTCTTGGACGCCTCCCCCTCCGGTTCTAGGGAGGCCGCCCTTTTCTTTTTCCTCCCCTTGAGAGGGGAGTCACTTTCCGCCTCCTCCTCCTCTTCGTCTTCGTCTCCCTCGTGGGAGGAGGGGATTTCGGTCTCTCCGGACACTGCATCCGAAGTACCCTTACGGCAGAGGCCGCCCTTGGCCTCCTTGCTCTTCTTCTCCGGCGCCTGATAGGGCATCTTCGTAAGCTGGGGTGTGGCCGGATCTTCAGGCAGCGGTGCCGGACACTTGATCCGCTCTGCCTTCGCTATCCAGCCCTGTGCGAGGGACAGAAAACCCATTATGCCTAAGAATTTATGGACCGAAGGTATGTTCGGAAATAACACACTTACCGGAGTGGCCGGATTCTCGTTGTCGAGGCCGATGTCTTCGGTCTTCTTCGGCCATGTTTTTCTGGGCCTTGAAGAGTAGCTTCCAGATCTCTTCGTGCGTTGTGCCGAAGAAGTGTTGTAGGGTCCACAGAACTTCCGGATTAAACTCCCACATGTGGAGGGGCCGGAGCTGGTAGGGGAGGATCTGGCGGAACAGCATCACCTGAATCATGTTAGTGAGACTGGTGTTCTTGCCTATCATGTTTGTGATGCGCTTTTGCAGCATCAACACTTCTGCAGTTGATCCCCAGTCCAGACCCTTGTTGGTTGCTACCTCTTGAGCATTGCGTTGGTTTTCCCTTGAAGAGGAAAGGGTGATGCAGTAAAGTAGCGTAAGTATTTCCCTCAGTTTTTGAGAACCAAGGTATCAATCCAGTAGGAGATCACACACGACTCCCTCTCACCTACACAAACAAATAAGAACCTCGCAACCAACGCGATAAAGGGGTTGTCAATCCCTCAACGGTCACTCACGAGAGTGAGATCTGATAGATATGATAGGATAATATTTTTGGTATTTTTATGATAAAGAGAAATAAAGATGCAAAGTAAAATAAAAGGGCAAAAGAAATAACTAAGTGTTGGAGGATTAATATGATGGAAAATAGACCCGGGGGCCATAGGTTTCACTAGTGGCTTCTCTCAAGAGCATAAGTATTACGGTGGGTGAACAAATTACTGTCGAGCAATTGATAGAATTGAGCATAGTTATGAGAATATCTAGGTATGATCATGTATATAGGCATCACGTCCGAGACAAGTAGACCGAAAGGATTCTGCATCTACTACTATTACTCCACACATCGACCGCTATCCAGCATGCATCTAGAGTATTAAGTTCATAAGAACAGAGTAATGCTTTAAGTAAGATGACATGATGTAGAGGGATAAACTCATGCAATATGATATAAACCCCATCTTTTTATCCTCGATGGCAACAATACAATACGTGCCTTGCAAAGATAACCAATCATACATAAAAGAATTCAGAGGAGATTCAAATATTGTTTATAGATAATCTTGAACACAAGATTGAACCCAAAGCTAAGCACTTCTCCCATTGCAAGAAAGATCAATCTAGTAGGCCAAACCAAACTGATAATTCGAAGAGACTTGCAAAGATAACCAATCATACATAAAAGAATTCAGAGGAGATTCAAATATTGTTTATAGATAATCTTGATCATAAACCCACAATTCATCGGTCTCAACAAACACACCGCAAAAGAAGATTACATCGAATAGATCTCCACAAGAATCGTGGAGAACTTTGTATTGAGATCCAAAAAGAGAGAAGAAGCCATCTAGCTAATAACTATGGACCCGAAGGTCTGAGGTAAACTACTCACACATCATCGGAGAGGCTATGGTGTTGATGTAGAAGCCCTCCATGATCAATGCCCCCTCCGGCGGAGCGCCGGAAAAGACCCCAAGATGGGATCTCACGGGTACAGAAGGTTGCGGCGGTGGAAATAGGTTTTTGGCTCCGTATCTGATAGTTTGGGGGTACGTAGGTATATATAGGAGGAAGAAGTACGTCGGTGGAGCAACGTGGGCCCCACGAGGGTGGAGGGCGCGCCCAGAGGGGTAGGCGTGCCCCCTGCCTCGTGCTCTCCTGGTCGATTTCTTGACGTAGACTCCAAGTCCTCTGGATCACGTTTGTTCCGAAAATCACGTTCCCGAAAGTTTCATTCCGTTTGGACTCCGTTTGATATTCTTTTTCTGTGAAACACTGAAATAGGCAAAAAAAACAGCAATTTGGGATGGGCCTCCGGTTAATAGGTTAGTCCCAAAAATAATATAAAAGTGTATAATAAAGCCCATTAAACATCCAAAACAGAATATAATATAGCATGGAACAATCAAAAATTATAGATACGTTGGAGACGTATCATTGGTCCACGACGCGAGCCGCATAGGGGGCCCGGATCTGAACTCAGGAGTGGCCGTCCACCTAGCGCCGCGGGGTTCGGTGATGTAGAACCACTCCTGTTGCCACACCTTGGCGGTCTCCACGAAGGCCCCTTTAGGCCAAGTGGCGTTGGGGAGCTTACTGACCATGGCGCCGCCGCAGTCCGCGTGCTGCCCGTCGACCACCCCCGGCTTCACATTGAAGACTTTTAGCCATAGGCCGAAGTGTGGGGGGATGCAGAGTAGCGCCTCGCACACGACGATAAACGCCGAGATGTGGAGGAAAGAATTTGGGGCTAGATCATGGAAATGTAGCCCATAGTAGAACATGAGGCCGCGGACAAAGGGGTGGAGGGGAAACCCTAGCCCGCGAAGGAAGTGAAGGATGAACACAACCCTTTCGTCGGGCTCCGGGGTGGGGATGATTTGCTCCTTGGCAGGGAGCCTGTGGACGATGTCCGCAGACAGATATCCCGCCTCCCAGAGCTCCTTTACGTCCTTCTCCGTAATGGAGGAGGCCTCCCACTTGCCCTTTGAACCAGATCCGGACATGGCTGGATAGGTTGGTGGCGGTGGAAAAGATTGAAGCTTGGGCGTTGGAGCTTGACGATGGGAAAACATGAGAAGGAAGAAGGCGTGGGGAGAAAAGAGGGATCTTTATCCACATATAGGCAATGAATGTCAAGCGCCCCCCTCCCCCCTCAAGCCTTAAAACTCGCCTGTTCCCAAGGGGTCGTGCGAATGACAGGGTTGGATTACCCAAAGCCGTATTGATGAGGATCCCGCAATAAGCGGACACGATCTCTGTTTTGACAAGACGTGTCAATAGAGGCTGCGCCTCGAAACGCGAAGGGGGAGGCGAAAAACGGTTCGAAATGTCAGAGAGGCCAGATGTGGCGTTTCGCCGAAAAGTTGTCAGTTGACAGATATTATTTTGATTAAATATTTTGCCTTCGTGGTTGAGGGTTGTGACTATCATGCAGAGCCAGATACAGTTCTTCTATTCAGAAGATTGCTTTGAAGTACTCGGGAGGAGGAACTCGCCTTGCAATGCTGAAGACAATCTGCGTACCGTGCATATCGTCATTGAAGACTGGTTCAGGGGCTACTGAGGGAGTTCTGGATTAGGGGGTCCTCGGGTGTCCGGGTTGTGTGATATAGGCCGGACTGATGGGCCGTGAAGATACAAGGTAGAAGACCTTCCCCCGTGTCCGGATAGGACTCTCCTATGCGTGGATGGCAAGATTGGCGTCCGGATATGTAATTCCCTTCTTCTGCAAACCGACTCTGTACAACCCTAGGCCCCTCCGGTGTGTATATAAATCGGAGGGTTTAGTCCGTAGAGGCTATCAAAATTCATACAGGCTAGACATCTAGGATTTAGCCATTGCAATCTTGAGGTAGATCGACTCTTGTAACCCCTATATTCATCAAATACAATCAAGCAGGACGTAAGGTTTTACCTTCATTAAGAGGGCCCGAACCTGGTAAACATCGTATTCCCTGTGTCCCTTGTTACATTCGATCCTCAGACGCACAGTTCGGGACCCCCTACCCGAGATCGGCCGGTTTTGACACCGACAATGGTTGTACGGCAATATGCTCGTACCATGTTTCAGGCATGGATCGTGCGAGTTGGGATGAAAACTTTGTCTGTCTTTGGACAGGCCGTCGGTGACGGCGCTAGTTGGCGTCGCTCTTCTTGAAGGCACCGTCGTGGCTGCTCGATCCTCTTTGAGACACTTCGGATGAAATCACAAATCACTTCGATCGGGCGGTGGCGGGAGTACGATGTCGTGCTCTTCTTGAAGACACCGCTTTGAAGGCTTCAACTCATCGATGTTCGGCCGTTTACCTCAAGTGATGTTTTGTTGTTTATCGTTCGTTTTATTTGTGATGCATGGGGTGTAGCTGATTTCAGCATGCCTGTATCTAGGCGCCTAGGGTGAATGTGTTACGTTTGTATCCGGATAATTATACGTGGTCACTGCTTTACGTATAAAACGGGGCCCGACCTTTTTCGTCAACGTGGATATGATAATTGGAGTTGCGGTCAGGCGGCAGCTTGCGTAGAGCTCGAGCCTAGTGTACTACACGGAGCGGGTGGAGTGGGCCCAGCAAAACCAACCCCGACGCGCCTGAATATCAGCGGCGTCTAGAACGGCAAGATTAGCGTCCGACGAGGAGACGTGATCCGTCCATTCGATCGAATCACTTTCTGTGGTTGGTTTCCAGGATCTGGCTCTTTCTCTTGTCCAGCTTTGAAGCCTGACAGAAGCAGGCATCTAATTTGCCAATTTGGTCAACCCAACTCGGGGTAAATTTGACAATTTTAATCTACGGATGAAATCATTTCACAAAATGAACTGTTTTTTAAAAAATCACTCGGCTAATCTTTTTGAATGGCGTCCGACACGAAGGCGCCACACTACACTATGTAACGCCTGACAGATAGGCGCTACACGCCTGGCCAGCGTCGCACCCTGGACCGCCTAAAAATTACTAAGTCAGTGTGCAACGCCTGAGAGCTAGGCGTCACACTATACAGGAGTGCAACGCCTAGAGGCTGGGCGCTACACTGTATAGTGTGATGCCTAGCTCTGAGGCGCTGCACACTGGCTTTGTAAATTTCGGATCACACGGGTGCGACGCTGGCCAGGCGTGCAACGCATATCTGTCAGGCATTGCATAATATATATATGTCAAACTACACTCTATAGTGTGACGCTTAGCTCTGAGGCGCTGCACACTGACTTTGTGTTGGGGGCCACTAAAAAATCAGCTAAGTGAATTTTTTAGAGACAGTTCATTTTGTGAAATGATTTCATCCACACGTTAAAATTGTCAAATTTGCCCCAACTCGGTCCGTACTTATCAGCAGCCCCTTGTCCCATCCAGACTTTACTACTGACGCCAGAAACCAGGCGAGAGCATCAATTTCCTCTTACCATCACTCCCCAGAGTCCACGGAGTCCAGCGTGAGCGCTCGGCGCGGCAAGTCGGCCACCATGGCCGCGGCGGCTCTCACCCTCCTCCTGCTGGTCCTCCTCCCGGCGGGCCGTGCTCTCGCCACGGCGGCCGGCGACGCGCACCCGGGCTACGCGGGCGCGGAGGCCGACACCTGCGAGCCGGCGCCCGGCGGCGCTCCCCCCTACGGAGGAGGCGCGGCAGGCCGGCGCCACGGCCCGGCGCTGGAGGAGTACGGGGGCGGGCACATCGTGGACATCACGCACGCGTACCGCCCCAGCATGCCGGCGTTCGCGCCCGGCGCGACCGTCGGCCCCCTCGTGCGGCTCAAGGCGTCCATGGAGGACGGGTCGGAGTACAACCTGTCGGAGCTCCGGATGGAGTGCCACATGGGCACCCACGTCGACGCGCCGGGCCACATGAACCAGGCCCACTTCGCCGCCGGCCTCGACGTCGACACGCTCGACCTGGATGTCCTCAACGGTGAGCTGAGCATCCCTGGTTTTCTCCGATCGGCGATCAGAACTAGGCTTTGACCATTTTTGTCAGTCTCCGGCCTGCCGTCTTTGTACATATGATCACCTTGGTTAAATGGTTGGCTAGATGATGAGACGGGGAATTCTAGGTGCCAATTCATACAGGCAACACGGCAGCATGGACTGCGGCCGCCTCACATCATTTTCCTGTAGCTGATGTCCTCTGAATCTGATTCGGAGTAGCTGTAGAACAGACTTTGTCGATTAAAATTGTTTAAAAAGGACAAAAGACTCTTGTTCATTGACAATTAGCATTTTATATGTAATTTCCCGAAAGATTTCCCTGCTAAACTTCATTGAAATTAGCATTGACAATTGACTTACTCTTGTTCCTGGACAGGTCCTGCCTTACTGGTCGATGTTCCAAGACACACAAATATAACAGGTAGGGTGTGCGGGATGTCTTCTCTCTTTTTACAGGGAGCTCAGCTCTTCTATTGCATCAATGATGATGAATCACACAGCTAATGAACTTCTTCTCATATCATGTCACAAGATCAATTTAACATGACATGAGAGAAACATGTGCATTACTAATGTGGTTATGTGTTCAGATATTGGTTTCTCCATATAATTCATGTTGTTTGATACAAATCCAATAAGCTGATATTCTTGCTAAAACCAACATCTGCATTTCGAAAAAAAATGAGTGCTGATATTCTTACTAAAAATATTTGATTCACATCCACGCTGTCTAGTATTTGATATATGATGCCCCACTAATTCTATGCAGCTGAATCCATGAAATCCCTAAATATACCGAAAGGTGTTCGTCGCGTTCTCTTCAGGACATTGAACACAGACAGGTATGACCTCTTTAAGAACAGATATTCAAGTAGACGCTACATTCTTCACCATATCATCAGTCGATCTTTCTATAGGCTGTATTGAACATGTAAGTAAGCAGATGATATGTAGGGGGCTCATGTGGAAGGCAGCTGGTGATATGAGTTATGTTGGATTTACAGAGGATGGTGCACAGTGGTTAGTTGACAACACGGACATCAAGCTAGTTGGTAAGTATACGGGAGCTGTATTGGTGTTATAACATACTCCCTCCGTTCCTAAATATTTGTCTTTCTAGAGATTTCAACAAGTGACTACATACGGAGCAAAATGAGTGAATCTACATTCTAAAATATGTCTATACACATCCGTATGTGGTAGTCCATTTAAAATCTCTAAAAAGACAAATATTTAGGAACGGAGGGAGTATTTGCTAGAACCATGTGCAATGGTGAACTACCTAGGTTCGGTTAGTTCATGTCCTTTGGTGGCTCAATATATGCATTTACTTGCCTTATCTGGTGTGAACCTAACATATGACATTGGCAATTCCGCAGGGATTGACTATATATCAGTTGCTGCGTTTGATCACTTGATCTCTGCCCATGTGGCCTTCTTCAAAAATGCGGTAAGATGCTGCCCTTTAATGGTCTCAAAGAATGTATTTGAAGCCACCCTTGTCGTTCTGTGCTAATCTCTGATCTTATGCTGCTTAGTTCCCAAGCCTACTTCAGAACATTCCTTCACGAGCATTACTGACTAACGAACCAACTCTGGAAACATGTTCTGCCTATATATCAGTTGACTGGAGTCTTGGTTCCACAAATTCCTTGCTAATCAACCTCTTTTGGGGCTACAATGCTTCTTCACACTATTTTGATGCTTCTCTAGAGAACATTAAATTCACATATCAGTGATGAACTTATCGGCTTAGCGATTGCATTATTGATTGAAACTACCGGTTGGTTTACTTACTCTGTTCTGTCAGGATATCATCCTAGTCGAAGCCCTGAAACTAGACAACGTGAAGACTGGACTATACATGCTGCACTGCTTACCTCTGAGACTGGTTGGCTCTGAGGGCTCACCAATTAGGTGCATTCTTATCAAGTGATCACCATGGTGCATTCTTATCCGAGTGGCTGCTCTTGCCAATGGCTGCAACGTATCGTGCCCGCAGATGCTACAATATCTTTGTCCACGGTCCCATCTTAGTGGAAAAAGAAAATGCCTCTTGTCATGCATACAAGTTTGTATTGTAAAATGAACAAAGGAAATATAGCAGTACTACGAATAAGTGAGTAGTGAAGACAGACTTGTAGCGACTTTTGTCAGTCTGTAACCAGTGATGAACCACACGAGTTTGTATAATTTCCAATCGAGTTCAGCAATTTTCAAGTGCATCTTCCTCAGGCAGTTTCTGCAATATTTCGACTCTGACTCAGCCGGTGGCGAAGCCTACTACCATTGCTGATACGTTGGACTGTTCTGTGTAACTAGATGACCCGGTGCGCCAAATGGCGCAGAGACCCAATTGAAACCATGTTCGTGTTGAGAAATATTTGCCTTTTTTAGTAACTTTATGTTTGATCAAGGATAGAGACCATGTCAAACCCGAAGTGTTTTGAACGTGTAGTTGGACAATGTGCCATTTGGCTCTATGTTACCCAAGTAAGGCGCAAGGTCCAAATTCAAGCATCAAGGGTAATGATTCTAAACCTTTTGTAACAGAAACCTTTGCATTTGTTAGTAACTTCGAGTTTTAGCAAGCACTGAGGGTAATAATTCTAAACCTTATATATGAAAAATTAAGGAATACCTATGTTCAAACTATATACTTTAGCATGTGAAACTAATTCAAACTATGCAAGTTGAAATATTTAGAGACCGATCATAAAATTGCCGGCTCCACTCTACTGCGGCGCGAGAGCCGGCTTGCTGCACCTTCCCCACATAATTGGCCAGAAGGTATTTTAAAAATTTGAATTGTCTACATTAGTATTTCTTAGACATCATATAGGAGATGTGAGAACAGTAAAAAAAATTGTTAAATGAAAACTATGTACCTTAGCTATCTAAGACTAATGAAAACTGCAACCTTGAAAGAGGAAAACAACATTGGAAATCCTAATGTTCCTGGTCCTGAATAGTGTATTCGTCTAAATATGTAGTTGATCACCCGGTGCAAAGTAAAAAACTTCTCATGATATAACGCTGGGAACCTAAAAGCAAGTGATCACACATACAAACATTCCAAGGGAAAATGCGTAAACTCACAACTCAGACAAACTACTAACAGGGCCATGTATGATTTTGCAGCTTAGAATCTACATAAAACAGAACAGTGCAGGTAACCTTTACCTAAATCTCACTACTAACTTTATTTGAACATTTATTCTTAGATCATCCGTACTCCTTTTATGTACAAATCATGCAATATCTCTGTATAAATCAATGCCAATGGACGCACATGCACAAGTCTGAACTAAACAATATATATGATATAGCATAATTATATGATCTAAAATAGATGCATGATCAGGGGAGGAAGATGGTGAAGCCAAAGATGACTGCTAAAGTTTCGCTACTCCTTGATCATCTTGCCCAAAACTAAGGTTATTACTGCAGGAACGTTCAACCCTCATTGTATGTTCTCCTGATTGCATAATTGTTATCTTCACAAATTCTTTAATTGCAGGATATAGCTTCACCAGATCTTCGACAAGAAAATCATGCAACTCCACCGCAAATTCAACCCCAGTAGGTCCACCACCGATAATCACAAAGTGAAGGATCTTCCTTCTCTCCTCTTCACTGAGGTTAGGAGGTGACGCCTTTTCAAAGTAGTCTATCACGCTCTTCCGAATCTTTTGGGCATCCTCCATGACCTGACATTTACAATGTGAGGCTGTAAGCACAAGATATGACTAATACTGTACGGTAAAATAACCTAAAGTATCAATACCATATATCTCAAGATTTAGCAGGAAATTAAACTGTAACTTACATCTTAGGATTGAAACATGAGAAATAGCAGAACAGTAAAGAGACACACAATGCCAATTAAGGATTTGACCTTCAGAAAGTGGCAATGCCCCATCACACCAGGAGTGTTGAATGTATTCACAGTAACTCCAAGAGCAACAACCAAGTAATCATAATCAACCATGAAATCACCATTCCCGTCCAAATTAGTCCCAACAGCAGAGTGGCAGTGGACGGCTTTCGTCGGATCGATCTTGAAGCACTCT